>NC_081161.1:48280685-48333185 GCF_012432095.1 Onychostoma macrolepis
CTCTCTCTCTCTCTACACACACACACACACACACATTTCCCTTTTTTCATGTTTTGAAATAATATAAAATATATATATACAGGCATGTAAAAAAGACTAAAACTGACGAAAAAATACTATTTTTAAATGAAAATCAATAAAAAAATCTAAATATTAATAATTGTAAATAAATAAATGTATTAACAAAAATAATAATTTTACTATTAAATATGAATAAAAACTCAGTATTAATAAAAATCTCAGTGATACTCAAAATAATACTGATATGAACACAAATAATAAGAATAATAAAATGTGAAAGAAAAAGGTGGCTGTGAAGAAGCACAATCTACTGCAGAGAGAGCGAGAGAGACAGAGACTGCTGAGACGCGCAAAGAATAAAAAAAAGTTGATCAGAAGAAAATTAAACTGCACTGAACCTTGTAAACAAATATTTCAACAATGTTTAACCGCCTTTACAAGCCGACAGGGTCAGTGTGCTGTGAAATAGTGCTGCAGCGTCGCCGGAGACTTATTTTACGAGCCGTAGACTTCAGGAGAAAAAAAAAGGAAGAATGAAAGAGAAGCGGCAGCGCTGTGACGAGCCTCTGCAGGAACGAGCCGCGCGGCGCGTTATTTAAACCGCGGCGCTGCAGACGGACGCGTTCACCTTCAGCCGCTGAGTCCTGCGCTCTGATTGGTCGGCGCGAGTGTCAATCACACAGAGCGCTGCGGGCGGCCGACGGCGTCGCCATGGTAACAGGCTCAGCTCAGAGGCTGCACTGAATAGTCCCAGAATGCCTCGCTTCTACAGCATCAGACAGACTCTACAGTCTGAGATGTGTTTCCAGCTCACTTCTGTACCCCAGTTGTAAGTCGCTCTGGATAAAAGCGTCTGCAAAATGACTAAATGTTCTGAAGACTTGACACACAGCACTGGAATCAGTGGCGTGACCTCTGACCTCTGACCTCAGACCTGCTGATCCTCTGAAGCTGCACTGATCTGGAATTTGATTCGAGTGTGAACTGTGTTCGACGCTGTTTCAGACTTTAGCGCTCCATTAGCTTTGCAATGCAGGATGAGAAACAAACTACCATCACGTTCTAACAAAATAAAACACACACACCTCTCTTATTCAATACCAACTGATGTTCTGGATCATCTATTCATGTTTAATGTTTGTAGTGATCATAATTGACCTATCGGTAAGCCCCGCCCCCCTTAGTTACTGTTGCTCCCTCGGACAAACAAAGCTGTCTTTCAATGACAGCTGCAGTGAAAACCATGTCCCACGATGTTTTTGCACAATTTTGGACACAGAAGGCCACCGAATGGGAATTAAATATTTCTTGGAGGGATTTATAAAATATTTAAAAATAAATACGGTGGGTAACTGGAGGCGAGGGTTTACAGATCACGATGCAAGCGGGAGAAGTCTCATATTACGGTCGGTCATCAGGATCGCGGGTCAACACTGTTCATGTATCGCAGGGTACGATTAAATTAATGTACATTTAACCAGTTTAATATGGAGAGGCACTGAAATGTAGACCTTCGTTTATGTGTTTTGACCTACACTGTACAAGACGCGAGAACAGTCCGCTATTTAGGTTTGTACGTTAGCATGGACTCACTAACTTTAACATTAGCTAGTTTTAGCCAGAGATACCTTGCTAAAGCACAAGATAACATTAACCTTCTGCTTGAGCAGATGAAAACTGTAACTTAATGAGTGTATGACAACCAGAAAATGAATGTTTTTGTATTGGGGTGAATACTTAGGGACATTTTGCTCTGTTTTGTTTGGATTCAGGAAATGTAATAAATGATATTGCCCATCCTCTCAGGATACCTGGAGTCAGTGTTACGAGTACCCCAGGCACATCGTTTTTACATTTTTGTAGCATAAACCCCATAAAACCGATGCGAGCTTCGGATCTTCCAATGTTTCTCTATAGAGAATGAGGATTACGTCACAGTCTTTTCACTCTGCGTTGCATTTCGGGAAGACGCCGCCATATTAGCAGGATACGCCATCCGTTGCCATGGTTACTCGACAGCGAGACCAAGAGAAATAGCAACAGGGAGAGAGATCAGATTAATTTAATAATTAAATTTTTGAGATACTGCGCAGTTTTGTTGGAAGAAATGGAGAAGGAAAAAGAGAAAGGAAAGGGGTTATATCGGGAGAAACTACACAACACCGCTAAACAGCGTTATTTAGAGAAACTGCTTGACATTAATAACATCGACCCGTACGACCTGCCAGTTACAGAATGGACGAAAAACCCAGAAACACTACCACCTCTCACATACCCTGACATCGTCAATTACCTGGTTTATGGCATTAGTGCCTACACAATGCAAGAGTTTAGAAACTTTAAATCATTAGAAGCTTATCAACAATTCTGCTGCGGCTGGGTGCAAGACTTACAAACCCACAAACCTGTAAACTGCGAGAGCTCAGTCATACTTGCCAAGGTTGCACTCCACTTTTATTATGCTTTTTAAAGTTCTAATGCTTATTATTGTAAAAAAAAAAAAAAAAAACTGCTAACTGAATCATAGACTGGTTACTGTGTTGGGTGATGGGAGCTTGTACATATGGATGATTCTGTAATTGCAGGTACATTTGGTGTCCAAAGTCAAACAAACTATTAAAATAATAAAACAATTATTTGAAAAAAAGTCATGTTTTATTATTTTAATAGTTTGTTATTCATTGTCATTCAAGCCATCCGGCGTCTTCTAGTCACATCAGCAACATGCTCTCCTTCATGCCTTTTCCATGTTGGAAACTTGAAAAACCTAATAAAATTGTGGATTTTGTCTCCACGAAGGTCGTGTGACCTGCTATGGCAGTTTTTCACACAACAGCAGTTTCCAGGCATCGCGAAAACAAAATCAACAGAACTCGACAGCAACAAACAACCAACCATAGACTGTAAACAAACAACGGAGTCCTGCTAAGATGGCGGCAGCGTATAAGTTACGTCACATTCTCATTCTCTATAGCGCTGAAACCTAACGATGTCCGAGTTCCACTCCCCGTGCAACTGATACTCGACTGCCATTGGCTAGTCTGCGATCGAGGGAGGGGCTTACCGATAGGTCAATTCTGATACCTAGTTATGTAGCTTCCTTTAAAAAATATAGTTACCATAGTAACATTCTAAGTCAGTTAAATTCAGTTAGTTGCCTTTTTTAAGTAGAGCTTCACACAACAAACTTGCAGCAGCCATTCATCTTGTGATCATCTGTAGAAAGCATTGCCTGATTCATTTGTATTTAATTTGATGAATTTGTTTATAAAGCTATGAAAGAACTATATGCCATAAATAACAGTAAATTGAGACATTATTGTATTCTTAGAGATAACTATAGCTACACTATACTTCTCGTTTCTCTAGTTTCACTCTGTTTCAACAAACACAGTCAACGTGGCGTGGAATAAAGCCTACGTGTTGGAAAGAGTTTAGCTATTAATTGATATTAAATAAGAGAGGTGTGTGTGTGTTTTATTTTGTTACTAACTGCAAAAAGCATTTTCTAGACAAGTAAAAATTATTGTCTTGTTTTCAGAAAAAAACATGCCAAAATTAAGTCAGTTTTTGCTTGAAACAAGCAAAATAATCTTGTTTTATGTTTGTTCTGCAGCACTAAACGAGTCTCTCTAAATGACTCCACTGAACCAGCATGAGTGTGTGGAGCAAATAAACAGTGCATGTCCTGTGGCGCTGTGTGTGTGTGTGTGTGTGCAGGTCATCAGATCATGTGTGAGTCCGAGTCAAACCATCTGCTGTGTTTTCAGACGCTCTCGGATCACCTGCGCAGATCAGAGCGAGCGCTCGCTGTGTGTGTTAATGCACTGCTGCTGGACAGACGAGCGCATCCGGCCCCGAGCGCAGGTGAAGCCACCGGAACCCAGCTACTGCTCACTCCCTGCCCTCCCAACACACACACACACACACACACACACTCTCTCGCTGTGTGCCAGAGGAACAGAGCGGTGGCGTTCCTGCAGGAGACGGGATTATCTGGGGCTCCGGAGGGACTCATCTCCACACGCCACCTTTGTCTCACAGAAAAACCTGTTTACATGCATCTCTTCGGCAGAAACGAGGGAAATTAGCGATAGAAGACGCCTTTGAAGTCGTTTTGGCAGAGATCAGGACGGTTTTGTTTCTCGGTCCAGTTTGTGTCTCATGAGCGTGAATCTCTCTGAATCTGCCACTGATTTAGATGAACTTTCCTCCCACACTAAACATTCACACACACTATTTACAGCCATACTGAGACTGTCTGCTGGAGCTCACATCAACACATGACCATCATTCTCATTCTGCCTCTTTCACAACCAGGGACATTTCCAGAAAATCACTTTCTAGAAGCTTCATCGTGTCTGTTTCTCTGCAGAGGAGCAGCCAAACTACAGCTCCATGAAATACAAATTTATTTATTTTTTTAATTTCATGTGTTCTGGACGCTGTAGTGCTTAAAGGCAGTGCTTCTCAAACCTGTCCTGGGAGCCCAAGCACCACACATTTCATATGTCTCCCTCATAGGACACATCCAGTTCAAGTCTTACAGACTTTACTAATGAGCTAACGAGTTGAGTCAGGTGTGTTTAATGAGGCAGACATACAAAATATGCAGTGGTTGGGGATCTCCAGGACAGGTTTGAGAAGCACTGCTTAAAGGGACAGTTCACTGAAAAAGGAAAATTCTGTCGGCATTTACTCACCCTCCACTTCTTCCAAATCTGTGAGTGAGTTTCTTCTGCTGAACACAAAATATATGCTGAATAATGTTGGTAAACAAACAGCTGACACCACTGACCCCATAGAATGAAAAATAAATAAATAAAAAATACTATGGACGTCAATGGCTAACAGCAACTGTTTGGTTACCAACAATTTTCAAAATATCTTGTTCAACAGAAGAATGAAACTCATACAGTTTGGGAACAAGTGGAGGCTGAGTAAATGACAACAGAATTTAAATTTTTCAGTGAACTATTCCTTTAAATACATCTTAGTAATCACAACCACATCTAGCCAACTGAATTCATTAAACTATAACCATTTAATAAATTATGTTTAAATTAAAATGTTTACATTTTACAATAGGAGCCCATGACATTTTTTTTTTTTTCATTTTTTCTTCAGAAATTCTAAATTTGTTGGATAACATTTTCTGTATTTATGGTAACTGTGGGAAACAAATTAAGACATAAATCATTGACATATCAGTCTTTTAAAACGTAATCAAACAAAAATGAAATAATTCCTTTTGTTTTCAGCAAAGTGCTGCACAACAGACCTTTAAAGTTCAAATTAACATACAGAAGAAACATTTTATAACATACCTCTAAAAAAACTCTAAACTGAATTATTATTATTATTAGGGGTCAAGCACTAAAGATTGTAAGCACCTCTTCTTATTGTTAGTCATCACTGTCTTCTTACACCCATAGAAGCACTTGTGAAGTGGTTAAAAGCTATGGCAAAAAGACTGAGCATTAACCACAAAAGTCTTGGATTCTCTAACTCAAGCCCTCCAACTGTCCAAAACTGTACTCATGTTAATGCTAACAACTTCATCAAACCTTCAGAAACAGCTGCAGACATGAAGCACCATTTCACTGGTTTCCAGCATCTTCTGTTCTACGCTGATTTATTCTTTACATGCACTTCTGAACGATCAGCCGGGTGTGTGTCGTCATTCCTAACACCGAGTCTGCACCGGATGCAACAGTTGTCACGCCGCGCCGCACCGCAGCAACAGCTTAAGTCTGTCTACACTGGACGCAACAAAGCGACCGCTGAAAATTATTTGAAAGTTGTGTCAATGCGTCATAAATAGATTGCAGCAGCAGTTTTCTGTCGAGGATTTGTCGTATAGCGCATCCGGTGTAGACAGCATAATAGGTTCTATTGTATTTTGTCACGACGCGCCGCACCGCTCGCGTACGGTGAAGACACGGTGTAAGTTTTACGTGGACAGAACATCTGCTGATGTCAGTATGAGAGGAGCGCTGGAGTTCTGATCCGTCTGAGCGGGTCAACAGGATTCAGACGGGCAGCGAGAGCCCGAGGTGAGAGAATCACTCAAAGATGACGTGAAGGAAAACATCAGAGCGAACAGCATTTACAGACAACAACAGGCTGCCAGCAAAACAAACGGCAACCGATGAATTATTGAGGGCTACCTGGAAAGAAGAAAGGTAGACTGAAATAATTCGTCTTTGAAAAACACAAATAGCCAGAGCCCTGAACACCACACACGCTTATCTCCATCAAAGCGATAAGCAATGGGCGAACAAATACACATATCAAACAAAACACGTGTAGTGAAGAGACCCAGCCTGAGGGAAACACACCGCGGTAAATGAGACGTATCGCAGTAAATGCAGCTGTTAAACAGAAGCGCTCAGATTCTCTGAAGAGCAGAAACGTGTTTGAGCAGACGCACCACGCTGGGATCAGAAACATGTCAGCAGGCCTCTAATAATGCAGGTTAGTAGACCACAGGTTAACTAGCTACCTGACTAGTATAGGAACGGAGGTTTGATACACACGGCGATGAATGAACGCTCGCGACGTCTCTGACCTCAAACCTCCTTCCATCAGAGGAAGCGGTCGGACTGGCTTTCACGGTCTGAGTCTCTTGACATTGATGGCTGGGGAATATTAATGAGTTAATAAGCACAGGACTGGTGGGATAAAGCGCGTGTGGGATCTTCTCACTCCTCTCACACTCCGCGGTCTCATTGTCAGGGCAGGATAGTTTGACCACAAGGTCAGTGAGCTGCTAAATCCAATTAAATCCAATTACCCAGCAGCCCCTGCTCTGAAAGACAGTTATATCTGTGTGCGGGTGCGGCCTGGCCATTTGTGTGTGTGTGTGATCCCAGCGGGCCCCAATCCATCCGAGGTCTGTTCAGTCATAAGAGGCTCAGAACCAGAGACGGAAACCCTGGAAAATCAAGGTCTGCTCCGACACGCCGGGACTGAACGAATGCAGCTCTGCGGAAAGGACACACTGACCTACTCAAAACAACAAACACGACACCGCTGAGTCTGATGCTGGACACCAGGAGAGACTGAGCGGGATCATCTGATGTGTTTGCCGGAGTTACTTCATTTCTTTACGAAAGTACAGTTCATGAGTTATTTTTGTTATTAGAAATAAGAACAAAGTTGCAAATAACAAATAACAGGACAAGCTTGTTGTTTGATTAACATGAATGGCACAGACAGCAGCAGGTTTATTAGGCTGCTGTCACTTTAAGGGCTAAAGCAAAGATCCCCGTGTTTATGTTCATTCTGATGTTATTCTGCTTCAGTTTGACTGTTCAAACACAATAAACTGTGAAAGAGATCTGAACTGATAATAGTGTCTTTCTGCATGTGCTTCAGGTGAGGGTCAGTGCATTGCACTGAATCCTTTCTCAAGCATGATCATTGCACTTAACTCAGTTGAACATCAAGCACCTCCTTTCCTTTATTTTCTCTATCAGACATGTTTCTTTATCGCTTTAACATGTCAAAAACATACTGTGTGGATATATTTACATACCAAAATAGCAAAATCTCTGTTGATAGACGCTTTATATTGTTGCCATGATACACACAGTCTGTCGATAGCAGACACTGAATCAGTTTCTGTTCAGAGGATATTAGCCACACTTACAGAAATATTACAGTGAATGAGTTCAATGAGTCGAGACCTTTAAACTGCCACTGAGTGAATCTGTGTGTGTGAATCTACAGCAGCTGTAGAGTGAATCTGTCCAGCACGACTCCTTCAGATCCTTCACATGCTCTACAGCTTTAGATTCCTTATGAGACGCACTGAATAATGTCACGCGACACACATGCGGCCAGATGCTAGAGAGAAACAGCAGCAGAATCAAAACACACAAACTCAGAACAGACTGACGGCTCGCCTTCATCCGAAAGAGTGTTATTTCATGAGTTTCAGTCCTGCTAGATAATGGTAAACCAACTTGGATTGCTGTCTTTGAAGGAGGCTCGAGCTCCGAATAAGAACACCCCATGACTGTACGGTATGAAGGAGAAATGAAGGAAATAGGGGAGGAGGAGGAAGATGAGGAGGAGGAGGAGGATGAGGAGGATGAGGATGAGGAGGATGAGGGAAGATGATGGGGAAGATGAGGAAGAGGAGGAGGAGGGGGGATGCAGGAGGAATCGTTGCTGGGACGGCGCAGTGACTGCAGCTCATATACGCTCGCGGCGATGATTGACAGGACTGAATGATTAGGCTCCTCCTCATCACGTCTGGAGCTTCATGCCGAGTCGTTCTAAATGAAGGAAGATTTCTCACATGCGAGCGTCTAGATTGGAGGAAATCTTGTTATTTTCTCTTCATTTTACTGATAAATGTGTCTCGTGTCTCAAACGCACCATCTGTCGCACTTCAGAGGAGCAGAAGCTGCAGAAGCCCGCAGCCGACCGACCGAACCTGCACGAGTGTGTTACGCATCTCAGCCACAATACACATGAGAAACACCAGCCGGAGCACGAGTGTGTGTGTGTGTGTGTGAGAATGTGTGTGTGTGTGTGTGTGTGTGTGAGGGATTTACATGTGTGCGTGTGATTCCACAGGCTTACATCTGTGTCGTGAGAATGTTTCTCTGGCCAAGATATGTGTGTGTGTGTGTGTGTGTGTGTGTGTGTGTGTGTGAGGGATTTACATGTGTGCGTGTGATTCCACAGGCTTACATCTGTGTCGCGAGAATGTTTCTCTGGCCAGGATGTGTGTGTGTGTGTGTGTGTGTGTGTGTGTGTGTGTGTGTGTCTGTGTGTGTGTGTGTGTGTGTGTGTGTGTGTGTGTGTGTCTGTGTGTGTGTGTGAGAATGTGTGTGTGTGTGTGTGTGTGTGTGTGGTCGCCTCTTATCGCTCTCTGCCAGACCCGCTCAGCGCACAAACACTCGTCTGCCCGCAGGCTGTCCATCACACACGCCTGGCGAAATGTCAGCAAGCGCGCGAACGAGAGAGAGAGAGAGAGAGAGAGAGAGAGAGAACGAGAGAGCAGCTTCACCATCAGCTCTCATCACACTGTCACTCACCTGCACCAAACACAAAGCATGCTGGGAAACTGAACTCCTCCCTGCTCTCTTTCTCTATCAGTCTATTATTCTGCTGGAGTGAAGCTGCTTTTATCCTGTAGATACGTGACCGTCCTCATTAATGACAGCTATACATCACACTGATGACAGCAATGCATTCTGGGAAATCAATCGCATAAACATTGCTTTTTTCTAGTAATGAAACGCTCTGAATTTCAATTCAGTTTAATTCTACTTTCATTTTTAATTAAGTGATTTTAACTTCTGCTTTAGTGATCAGTAATTGTTTTAAGACTGTAATGTTTATATTTTTTGCACATACAGTAATATGGCACACCATCTACATAGAAACATTCACTGCATTTGTTTTCATTTGCCTTCAAACTGCAGTTTATTCAGAGGAAACGCTTAAGATCTGGAGTTTAAATGGAAATCATCATCATCATCATCTGTCTGTCTTTCTCTCTGACGCTCATGAAGTGATCTTTGTCTGTAGTTTGCGTGCGTCTCTAGTTTATCGCGTTTGGTCATGAATCTCTGCGAGTCACTCGTGTTCACAGCTGCACATTCGGACGGAGGAAACGGAGCTCTTCAAACCCTCACGAGCCTCATTCAGTCCTGGAAACCATTGATCAACATCTGAACATCTGCCTCTCGTGAACCAGTGACGACACACACACACACACAGACTAACGATCATAATATTTTATCCCGTCAGCCTCACAGAACAGTGTTTAACGAAACGCAGTTTGGTGTGTTTGTTCAGACTCTCGAATTATGTCAGATCATCTGTATGTCTTACAGACGCTCGGATGTGTTCCTGCTGTTACTGTTTCAGATAAACTCTGAAACACAGATCCTCAGCACAATCAGACTAGAGTAGAGCGACTACATGATGACATTCGACTGAAGAAACACGCTGCAAGTCTCATGTGTGTTAAACGCATCCCAATGCAGCTTTCATTCAGGTTCACAAACGGAGGGACGAGACAAAGTTATTTTCTGCGGCGTCTGACGGCGTCACACATGCTCAAACGGCCATCTGCTCCCTGAGATACACTTCCCATGATTCCACATCAGAGATGGAGACGAGGAATACAACACTGAATGAGTGTTAGAAACAGCAGCGCTAACATGCAACAACAAGCTGAGAACCTGAGCAGGGCCACTGCAGAACATCTGCGCTTACAAACATGTTCACTATAAAGACTGACCCAGAGATCCTCTCATTCACAGACATCAACTAACCCTCATTAAACGACAATCAGTGTGTGTGTGTGTGTGTGAGATCGCAGTGAACATCACATCACGGCAGATGAACACCTGCAAACACCTCCGGGAGTAAAACGGGACAATAAAACAGACTCGTGAATTATTATTTTCTGACTGAACGATATGATTTGAGTCTGTCTGTCTTTGGGTTTCAAGTGTTTACGTTCTCTTATGCATCCACATCACCAACAATCAGCATTTACGCAAACACTCATTTACATTTAATATTTTGGTTAAATTGTTTCATTAACATTTATCTTAATTTATACATGTAATTATCATTTCCCACATATTTTCTGTGACATTATTAGTGTGTTTCATCACATGTGTTTGTGATGAGTATTTCAGCTCTTTAATATATACTGTATAACGTCAAAAATCAAGTCTACAGAAAACAAATCACGCTGTATGATGCTGTAAGAAACAAAAGAAGTGCATCAGATTGGACATTAAATTTCCCCCAAAATATAATAAATGTGACTTTTTCTGCAGAACAAATATGTGTACACATATAATATCAAAAAGTCACATTTCTATGTACTGCATGCTGATCACTGCTGAAATTTAACTGCTATTTATTAAAAAAAAAAAAAAAAAAAAAAAGAAAACAATAAATGTAAAGCATAAGACTGGGATATGAGTCCGGATGTGTTTGTGCACGTTCAGAAATAAAATGGGTTTCAGGAGCATTTAAAGAAGGACGTGAGATATTAAGAGTGTGAGACTCTCTCTCTCTCCTGTGTTTGCTCAGAGTGTCTCTCGCCCACACTCTGAATCACTCATAATCCGGTTCAAAACCATCAGAAACCTTCCGCTGGACTGAGAGAATGAGAAATAAATGAGTCATGAGCTGCAGAGTTTCTGATCTGCGCTTTATTCAGTTTAAAGGAAAACACAGCAGCTCTGTGTAAAACTGATTAAACGCTGATGTGGCAGTCGTCCTCCATAGAGGACACTGAACACGTTCATGAACCGACAGACGCGCCACGACACACATGTGGGAGGAAGTGACCTCAGAAACCACTCCTGCGCTTCCTGTGCTGAGATCAATGATACTGAGAAACTCAATCAATGATTCACTTCAGCGCACACATGATCCAAACCTGGAAAACACACACACACCTAAACAACATGATCTGAGTCTCACTGACTCAAAATAAACGCAAATAATCTAAGCATGCATGAATCTTAAGACTTGACTGCAGCAGAAATCATTGTAATAAAAATAAAACACAAACCAGAGCTCCACACTGAGTTCATTAACCGGAGTGATAAACCGTTCGTCTGAACCTGTGAACACGTGAGGCCTGTGGAGTATATTCCTGACGTGTTCTCAGTCTAGCGTGTAAACAGTGACACACACGTGTGTGATGAGAAACCGCCAGGCTTCAGATCAATATTACTCAGTGTAGTCTTATCAAAGACAACAGCTCGACAGCCGCCGCAGGCGACACACTCCTCAGACGCTCCTCACGCCTCGAGATCTTTCTTCTGCGGCGACACACGCGGGGCCTTCAGAGCCTTCACTGAACATTTCGTTGCTTCTCACACGTGTTTTAATCCTGTGAAGAAATCACAGATATTCACCCGCCACGTCACTGACAAGAGCAGCAGCACACCTGGATGACAGAAGATGATTCAAGACCAAAAACGAACACGTCTGGACTATAAAACACATATCTAAGCATGCTTCCCAGTTCAAATGTTTTTGAGTTTGTGTTTGTGTGTGTGTGTGTGTGTGTGTGTGTGTGTGTGTGTGTGTGTGCGTGTGCGTGTGTGTGTGAATGCATCCCATGAGGAAAGTGCTTTAATAAACATACTCAGTAAAGTCTTAAACACAGATGTAGAAATGCAGTAATCTGTGTGACTGTTTTCAGGATAGGTAATATCATCAGCTTCATATAAGAGCAATAAAATATTGCATAACTGGCTCTGATTCAGTTCATGCGTTTAAATTTGCATTGATTTGGTCTCGTCACACAGGAAGTTAAAAACCACTGGAACCAAATGATTTCTGAATCTATTAAAACGCTTCAACATTTATTGTTTGCTCAAGTAAAATTTACTGATTTACAATGCAAATTCAACAGCTAACAGCATTCAGGGAAAAAGTGTTCTTCCACAATGGTGTATTGATTTATGAACTATAAATTAAGCATTAAAGTCTACAGATGATCTGTGGCTGATCTCAGAAAAATCAGTGTATCTGTAAAGCTTAGAAAACCTTCAGAAAAACTCCAGACTATGCCAGTGCAAAAACTGATATATATATCAGTGGGGATTTCTTTAAGACTGCAAGGGAAGCTCGGCTTCTCCTATAATGTCAAAAAAATTAATGGTCAAATATGTACTATTGTGTTAACATTTTATTGACTAAAAATGCGTTAGAACTCGTTCATCTCGAAGACGAGTTCGTTCAGAATCAGCTACATATAGCAGGTCGCTGACTCGAGTTCCTTCTCATTCATTCCCGTAGCTTCAGTGTATTTCTCCGTTGAAGCCGAGCGTCTATTGACTTCAATGGAGCTGCTTTGAACCGTTTTTTTCAGTGCTTCGATACTTGACGGTGATTGGATAAATGCTGCGATTATGTCCCGCCCACGGACGCTCAGCGTCTCTGGAGGTGAATGGAGGAGTGGCCTGGACTCCGGGCTTCTGCGTGATGATTGGAGGGTCTGTCGAAAGACTGCATCTCCTTTTGATTGACAGCGATTTTGTACTATAAAAAGTCGCTGACGCTGAAGCTATTCGAGCTCAGTCCCATCGCGGCTTTGCACTTGGTTCTTATCAATCATTATATATTTTTTGTTATTCATTTATAATGTTATGTTTTAATATACATGCTTCTAACTCGGAAATTGATTCAATCACGAACTTCTGCCCCCTGCTGGCCATTTTTATGTTTCCCGTCTAAAAGTAGGCATATTACATTATTTTCCAACATATTTCTATATTCAGAATTTAGTATTTGAATGAATGAATGATGCATTTATATTGCTTTTTAAAACATTAATCTCATAACATTATTTATGCTATTATAAATAAAGTCTAAATGAATAAATGCCACATCTAAATGTCACTTCATGCAGCTTCTGTGCAGTGCTAAGATGAGTTTTGTTTAGATAATAAACAATAGCCAGTCATTCATTCACATTAATTAAGTATTCAGAGAATAATATTGTCTGTTTTCACTTACATCTATTTATTTATTAAATTTTGATTCATTTTGTAGAATTGAATTATAAATTAAGCTGGTATAGTATCGTAAGACATTTTTATGGTATCGTGACAACCCTATTATACACCACATTCCCTGTTTCAGTTTAACCTAATTCCCACATTTCCTCCGTCAAGTTTAATATCTTTTTTTTTTTATATTGTTTGTTCATTCATTCATTCATACAGTAGGCTAAGCTAGCGTCACTGGAAAAGACACCTAGTTGGTACGACAGGGTCACAGAGCATTTTCTTGAAAAGGAACATAGGGCAGAATTTATATATAAATAAATGGACAATTTTTATGATGTAGGCCGAAAATGAGCTTCCCTCTTTGAAAGACCAGCAGCCACCACTGATATATATATATATATATATATATATATATATATATATATATATATATATATATATATATATATATATATATATATATATATATAATAAGTATGTGGCTAGTTCATGCTAGCTCTAATGTTATCAAATGGGAACTTAGTATAACCTGTTGACAATAATTTTTTCTTGAGCAGCAAATCAGCATGTTAGAATGATTTTATAACATATATTCTCATAGAAAACTGCAACACATTAATTGTAATAATATTCAAAATATTACTGTTTAACTGTATTTCCGAGCACATAAATAAGCATACAAGACTTTCAACAACATAAAACATGGTAAATTGTGTAAATGCCTGTACAGAAATTTAAACTGTATCTCAATTCAAATTCATCTCAGTCTGGAAATGAACAGGAATTTAAAAAACATTTTCAATTCAGTTCCGAATAGAGCTCAACCCTGATCAAACCTGAGAGTATCAGCGGTTCAATCAAAGCCCTGCTTAAACACTACTCAACTATTACATCAAGTTGGACAAACACACTTCACACAAGTGTGTCTTCACTGTCAGTCAAATCTGCAACTAGAGCAAATAAAACACTGGAACTAAAACTGGCTGACATTAGAACAAGACTCAGTTCTTCATGAGCTTCTCTGAATTAAAATCCAGAATAATGCATTTATTTCCGACAGCACAGCACTCACTGATGAGATCACTACTGTTTAAAAGCTACTGTTTAAATGTTCATCACATCACACAATGTTTGACTGAAGTATTTTTAAGCACAATATGTAGTGTTCAGTATGTAGTGTTTAATATGCAGTGTTTAGTATGTAGTGTTCAGTACGTAGTGTTGAGTAGGCAGTGTTCAGTAGATAGTGTTCAGTAGGTAGTGTTCAGTATGTAGTCTTGAGTAGGCAGTGTTCAGTATGTAGTCTTGAGTAGGCAGTGTTCAGGATGTAGTGTTCAGTAGGCAGTGCTCAGGATGTAGTGTTCAGTATGTAGTGTTGAGTAGGCAGTGTTCAGGATGTAGTGTTCAGTTGGCAGTGCTCAGGATGTAGTGTTCAGTAGGCAGTGTTCAGTATGTAGTGTTGAGTAGGCAGTGTTCAGTATGCAGTGTTGAGTAGGCAGTGTTCAGGAAGTAGTGTTGAGTAGGCAGTGTTCAGGATGTAGTGTTCAGTAGGCAGTGCTCAGGATGTAGTGTTCAGTATGTAGTATTTAGTAGGCAGTGTTCAGTAAGTAGTGTTGAGTAGGCAGTGTTCAGGATGTAGTGTTCAGTAGGCAGTTCTCAGGATGTAGTGTTCAGTATGTAGTGTTGAGTAGGCAGTGTTCAGGATGTAGTGTTCAGTAGGTAGTGTTAAGTATGTAGTGTTTAGTAGGCAGTGTTGAGTAGGGAGTGTTCAGTATGTAGTATGCCAGTATTCCATTTGATTCTCCACAGACTCTAGCGTTTTTCCAACAAAACATGCCGTTAATTAAAGCCAAGATCCACTGATTTATCCACTCATTCCTCTGTTCTCTAATGAGAGATCTCCATAACGATAAACATGCTGTCTGTGTGTGTGTGTGTGTGTGTGTGTGTGTGTGTGTGTTGCTCATTGTTAGTGGCAGACTGAACAGATTACAGATTTGCTCTTTCAGTTCTACATTTAGAGCGAAAGCGAATGCAAGTGAAATATGCATGAAGTGTGAGTGTGTGTACCTAGTATTCATCACGTTATGTGGACCAAATGTCCCCACAAGGATAGTCATTTTTGTAAATTTAGTAAATATTTAGTAGAATACATTTTTGGTCCCCATGAGGAAACAAGCTTATAAATCATATAGAATGAAGTGTTTTGAAAATCTAAAAATGCAGAAAGTCTCCTATAAGGGGTAGGTTTAGGTGTAGGGTTGGTGTAGGACAATAGAAAATACAGTTTGTACAGTATAAAAACCATTAAAGGGATACTCCACCCCAAAATGAAAATTTTGTCATTAATCATTTTGTCGTTCCAAACCCGTAAAAGCTACGTTCGTCTTCGGAACACAAATGAAGACATTTTTGATGCTTTCTGAGAGCTCTCTGACCCCCCATAGATCAACGTCCAGAAACGTAGCAAGGAGATCAGTAAAATAATCCATGTGACATCAGGGGTTCAACCGTAACTTTACAAAGCTACGAGAATAGTTTTTGTATGCAAAGAAAACAAAAATAACAACTTTATTCAACAGTTCGTCTCCTCTGCGTCATCGTAGCGCCATTTTAGAGATTTTCCACTGAACGCAAACTGTTTGTGTTCAGTGTATAATCTCCAAAATGGCCATAGAAAGCTACTATTAACCTAGTTAACATGAGCCACTACTAGTGAAGAAGCACACCAGTCACTGATTCACGTTTTCATGAAGTTGGTGTAATTCAGAAGCTGTCTGCAGGTTACAGTATGAATATGTTCTGCTCCAGTAACACTCGTATAGTGAAGATCTGCTGCTGTGTTTGTGGCTCGATGGCACTCCCAGAGTTATCCCCACTTTATGTGTGAGTTTTTAATGTGTCAAATATCTGGCAGCTCATTAATATGCAGAATATCCAGCAGCTCTCTGATCATTATTATGATGAATATGCATGGGATCAGAGAGACAGACGGATGCATTTATGAAAGAGTTCTGCAGTTTATCACAGGACACACAGGTCAGCGACTGCAGCGTTACCATGGAAACCACCAGCTGACAACACAACACAACACTACACACACACACACACACTTACAGTGGGTCAAAAAAGTATTTAGTCAGCCACCAATTGTGCAAGTTCTCCCACTTAAAGGAACACTCCACTTTTTTTGGAAATAGGCTCATTCTCCAACTCCCCCAGAGTTAATAAGTTGAGTTTTACCATTTTTGAATCCATTCAGCCGATCTCCGGGTCTGGTGATAGCACTTTTAGCATAGCTTAGCATAGATCATTGAATCCTATTAGACCAGTAGCATCGCGTTCAAAAATGACCAAAGAGTTTTGATAGTTTTCCTATTTAAAACTTGACTCTTCTGTAGTTATATCGTGTACTAAGACCGGCGGAAAATGAAAGTTGCGATTTTCAGTCCGATTTTGCTAGAACTATACTCTCATTCCGGCGTAATAATCAAGGAACTTTGCTGCCGTACCATGGCCGCAGCAGGCGCAGTGATATTACGCAGCGCCTGAAAGTAGTCCCCAGCCAGGTACCTAGTTATAATATAGCTGGGGACTACTTTCAGGCCCTGCGTAATATCACTGCGCCTGCTGCCGCAGCAAAGTTCCTTGATTATTACGCCGGACTGGGAGTATAGTTCCTAATCATATCGGCCTAGAAAATCGCAACTTTTCATTTTCCGCCAGTCTTAGTACACGATATAGCTACAGAAGAGTCAAGTTTTAAATAGGAAAACTAATCGAAACTCTTTGGTTATTTTTGAACGCGATGCTACTGGTCTAATAGGATTCAATGATCTATGCTAAGCTATGCTAAAAGTGCTATCGCCAGACCCGGAGATCGGCTGAATGGATTCAAAAAACGGTAAAACTCAACTTATTAACTCTGGGGGAGTTGGAGAATGAGCCTATTTCCAAAAAAAGTGGAGTGTTCCTTTAAAAAGATGAGAGAGGCCTGTAATTTTCATCATAGGTATACCTCAACTATGAGAGACAAAATGAGAAGAAAAAAAAATCCAGAAAATCACATTGTAGGATTTTTAAAGAATTTATTTGCAAATTATGGTGGAAAATAAGTATTTGGTCAATAACAAAATTTCATCTCAATACTTTGTAATATACCCTTTGTTGGCAATGACAGAGGTCAAACGTTTTCTGTAAGTCTTCACAAGGTTTTCACACACTGTTGCTGGTATTTTGGCCCATTCCTCCATGCAGATCTCCTCTAGAGCAGTAATGTTTTGGGGCTGTCGCTGGGCAACACGGACTTTCAACTCCTCCAAAGATTTTCGATGGGGTTGAGATCTGGAGACTGGCTCGGCCACTCCAGGACCTTGAAATGCTTCACGAAGCCACCCTTCGCTGTTCGGGCGGTGTGTTTGGGATCATTGTCATGCTGAAAGACCCAGCCACGTTTCATCTTCAATGCCCTTGCTGATGGAAGGAGGTTTTCACTCAAAATCTCACGATACATGGCCCCATTCATTCTTTCGTTTACACGGATCAGTCGTCCTGGTCCCTTTGCAGAAAAACAGCCCCAAAGCATGATGTTTCCACCCCCATGCTTCACAGTAGGTATGGTGTTCTTTGGATGCAACTCAGCATTCTTTCTCCTCCAAACACGACAAGTTGAGTTTTTACCAAAAAGTAAAAACTCAACTTGCAATCCTCCTCTGGATCATCCAAACTCTAGCAAACTTCAGACGGGCCGGACATGTACTGGCTTAAGCAGGGGGACACGTCTGGCGCTGCAGGATTTGAGTCCCTGGCGGCGCAGTGTGTTACTGATGGTAGCCTTTGTTACTTTGGTCCCAGCTCTCTGCAGGTCATTCACTAGGTCCCTCCGTGTGGTTTTGGGATTTTTGCACACAGTTCTTGTGATCATTTTGACCCCACGGGGTGAGATCTTGCGTGGAGCCCCAGATCGAGGGAGATTATCAGTGGTCTTGTATGTCTTCCATTTTCTAATAATTGATCCCACAGTTGATTTCTTCACACCAAGCTGCTTTCCTATTGCAGATTCAGTCTCCCAGCCTGGTGCAGGTCTACAATTGTGTTTCTGGTGTCCTTTGACAGCTCTTTGGTCTTGGCCATGGTGGAGTTTGGAGTTGGACTGTTTGAGGTTGTGGACAGGTGTCTTTTATACTGATAACGAGTTCAAACAGATGCCATTAATGAAGCGTTAGCGTTAGTTCTGGCAGGTCACGTGAGTCAAGCTTGCATCAGCTGATTCCCAGCTGATCGTATCTACCTATAGGAATACAACACCTATCGCGGCATTCCTATATAAGCTCTCTTCCGTATCAATCAGCAGCTTTTCCGCTTGCTCAGGAGCAAATCACCCTCCTCCATCCCCAACTCCTCCTTTCGCAGTCAGGACTTGTCTTTCTGATATTCCTTGCTGAATCATATTAAATACACTAAATACACTAAAATATCATTAAGTACATTAATGATATCTGCCTTGTTCTGTTCTGTTTACCCGGGGGGTTATTATTGTTGCTCTCCCTGCTCATTCATGACAGGCTGCATGGATGGGCAGGGAGTTTTTGCACAGAACAGAACCATACCGCCAAACCAAAACTTTATGCTAAGTATCTATCTTTTGACGATAGTGGTCCTGACAGAAATACAGGTAACGAGTGGAGTGGCTTTCCTGTAGCTCAAATAGTAGAGCATGGCGCTAGCAACGCCAAGATCATGGGTTCGATTCCCAGGGAAAGCAAGAGCTGATAAAAAAAATGTAAAAACTGTAACTTGAATGCAATGTAAGTCGCTTTGGATAAAAGTGTCTGCTAAATGCATAAATGTAAAATGGAGGACAGAGGAGCCTCTTAAAGAAGAAGTTACAGGTCTGTGAGAGCCAGAAATCTTGCTTGTTTGTAGGAGACCAAATACTTATTTTACAAAGGAATTTACCAATAAATTCTTTAAAAATCCTACAATGTGATTTTCTGGATTTTTTTTTCTCATTTTGTCTCTCATAGTTGAGGTATACCTATGATGAAAATTACAGGCCTCTCTCATCTTTTTAAGTGGGAGAACTTGCACAATTGGTGGCTGACTAAATACTTTTTTGCCCCACTGTATATGGACTCACTCACTCTCACACACACACACACACACTCATTCACAAACACATACACACACACGTTTGTTTTTGTGAAAAGTGGGGACTCTCCATAGGTGTAATGGTTTTTATACTGTACTTACTGTATGTGCTATTGTCCTACACCAACCCTACACCTAAACCTACCCCTTACAGGAGACTGTCTGCTATTTCAGATTTTTACTCCATTCTGTGTGATTTATAAGCGTTTTGAAAAGTGGGGACATGGAGTAATGCTCTGAAAATTCACCTTCACCTTGTAATACCAGTCATACCCTTGACATTATACACATCTATGTCCTCATTTCTCACAAAAAATGTGTGTGCGCGCACACACACACACACACACACATCTCTCAGGGTCCAGATGGTGAGTGAGCACTTCTGTCTGAATCTCAAAGCATTCATTCACTTAAAATCACAAAACACTTCAGTGTCAGTCACAGACTCGAGGAGAACAGACACAGATCGGGTGTTTCAGCTGCTGACTGTGTTTGGATAGCTAAACCACAACTTAAAAACTGTATAAATGTCCTTGCATTATATAACAAAATATTGAAACAAGTGGCATTTATTTTAAAGAAATATATTACGAGCGCACTGTTAGTCAAACCTCATGAACTTGAGTCAGTTTGATGAAGTACATTAATGATTCCTCTGCTGGGAAACCTTGATCTGGCTTCACTCATCCATGAAAATCAGATTGAGATCCGCTGGTTCCTGATCATTTACAGAGAGGCTCAGAAAGATGAGGTTTACTGAAGAGAAAAGCTCCAGCATCACTTCAGCACTGATGCCACTCGCTTTGACATTTTCTAATGCAACAAAATTCGTTCATGCTGATGAGTGAGTGGAGTTTCCAAATACTGTATACATGTGTGTGTTTTCATTTCTACAGCAGACTCAGAAGAGATCAATGAGACGCTCATTCATGTCTACTAGTGAACGGCAGCAGACAGACTCACGTGACAGTCAGATTCAGCTGCACTTTCCTCATGTTTACTCTCAATAAAAACACTTAAAGGAACACTCCACTTTTTTTGGAAATAGGCTCATTCTCCAACTCCCCCAGAGTTAATAAGTTGAGTTTTACCGTTTTGGAATCTATTCAGCCGATCTCCGGGTCTGGCGATAGCACTTTTAGCATAGCTTTTATTTCCAAAAAAAGTGGAGTGTTCCTTTAAAGCATGTGCAGACGTGTCACTCAAGTCATTACATCACAGGATGGAGACGTGTCATTTCCTGCTGCAGGTCGTCACATGACATGTTTGCCCACACTGAAGCGCTCCAAAGGTCAGAGCAATTACTGCGAGCATATAACATTTACACAGAGGACGAGTCGCTTTAAAACCATCAGAAAATACGCGTGAAAGGCTTTTCAATGTGATGGATTGAAGAGATTCATCAGAGACACGAGGGTAATTCAGGCATTCACTGCTCCAGACGAATTTGTGTGTGTGTGTGATGACTGTGAATGAACACACACTTACTGCTTTAACACAAAACAAAACTGTCTGAAAATCAGCGCTGCCAATCTGACCGGTTGCTCGACTCTAGAACCTGCTTTATTAAAGCATTAAAGCATCACAGACATTACAGTGAAGCAGACTTTCTGTGAAGCTGCTTTGAATCGATGTGCTGTGAACAGGGTTATTATGCTTAACTAAAACTGAAAGCATAAAAACATTTTCATTACTTGAAATAAAATACACTTTAATAAAATTAAACATAAAACAAACTTAGTTCAGCTAATTCCCCAAGGCATCATTTTAAACATAATTTCAACGTAAATTTGACAGATCTGTCATCTGTTTTCACACACTGATTAAATCTGTGGTAGTGTTGATTGGATCTTCTGATTCACTCTCTGATTAATATCAACCATGCACTACATCCATCCCATAATTACACAAAAGCTATTAAAAACAGCTATAAGTAAGGTTTTGTGAGTTTTCAGCAGCAGAGGGATCTAGAGTTAGGGTTAGCAGTTCAAACATGTAAAAATAGAAACTGGGCAAAAGAAAAAAGCATCAAACTGAAAGAAGAGCAGGAAAATCCATCAGATCTCCAGAATCCCCTAAGAAAGAACGTAAGACTGACTCCAGATCAGCGCTGACAGGTACATACTGCTGAGATCCCATAACACACACAAACACACACACACACACACACACTCACTCACAACAAACACACACACACACACACACACACACACGTCAAGTCACCTTTATTTATATAGAGCTTTTAACAATACAGATTGTGTCAAAGCAGCTTTACAGTATTAAATAGGAAAATAGCATGTCAATAATGCAAAAGGACAATGAGTATGGGTTTTGGGTTTTGTGCCCCTCGGCTAGGGGTGGGCGATTTGGCAAAAATATCACAATTTTTTTTAGAAATATCACGATTTACAATAGTATCACAATTCTTTGTCATGTTGGATTTTCTATTTTGCAAGTTGTTTGAGCAGTACAGCCAAACTAATTTCCCTACTATAAAGACAAAGCCTTTCAAGGTAACAAAATATAAAAAAGTATGGCGGATATTTAGGCCAAAGTGGGTGAAGATAAAAATTGTTGTCATTATTTTATCTTTGTTATTAAAAAATGAGAGCAAAGATACACATTACAAATACACATAATATATAAATAAAATAAACCGTTTTTTATTTTCAGGTAGTCAATAGGTGTATTTAGCAGAAGCATTCAAGAAATTGAATGAACAAATATAAAAATAAAACACTATATAGATTGATTCCTATTAAAGCAACTGTATTAAAGTTTTTCAGTCAAGAGTAGTGAGTGATTTTTCTCTTTGTGTTTGGTGTTTTATTAACATTAAAGGAATAATTCACCCCAAAATTAAAATAGGCTAGTGTTTTACTTTTATACCTTCATTTACTCACTCAAAAGTGAACGAGTTTCTTCTGCTGAAAATAAATGCTGTTTCGAAGAATGTGTAGAACAGTTGCTGGTCTACAGTGACTTCCCTAGTGTTTTTTTCCTACTGTTAAAGTCGATGTGGACCAGCAACTGTTTGGTTAGCCACATTCTTCAAAATATCTTCTTTTGTGTTCAGCACAAGAAAGAAATTAATACAGGTTTGGGAAAACATGTGAGAGTAAATAATGACAGAAATTAAATTTTAGGGTGAACTATCCCTTTAATTACAGTCGGTAGCATGTTTAGTACTGTCCCTTTAAGACCTGCACGCATCTAATATACAGGTACTCATGCGTTTCTCTCAGCTGTTTACCTTCATTTTAGACATAACCAACTGAGTCTATACATAAAACTTGTGTGTTTTGACAGTATTAGCACAAAACATAACTTAGTTCAGTAATCAGGCGCTGTTTGACGGGCTTTTTAGAGCACGCGCTTTGGGTGTATGTGCTCAGAAAAGGCGTTCATCAGAACAGAACACGAGTGAAACGTTTAACCAGTAAGTCTTTGAAGCAGATGCAAATAATGTACTTTTGTGACTGCGAATAAGTGCAGTGTCCCGTGAGAGTAACTCTACCGATGAGTTAACACTGATGTGAATGTATGTGGCATTGTACAGTAGAGACGGCGGCGCCAGAACTGCAGCTGATAGAATGCGCGCTGAAGTACCATACTACGATATTTCTTCAAAAAAGCAGATCGTGGAGACATTTTTATAGTCCACCATCAAAAATCGTCATATCGAACACTCCTACCCTCAGCAGAAATCGCATACCGGGAGCACCGGATCGCAAGGGCACTTTACCGTCAGACCTCAAAGGGGCAGGGGCTCGAGCCCCCCTTGTGCACGCCACTGCACGACATACTCATAGATCAGTTACAATACTATTCAGATGTTCAGGGGCAGGCTTTAAGACGGTTTAGAACAGATACTACCTGTCCGACCATTATCATTTTGTCTATTTAAATGGAGAATCATCTCAATTAACGCCAGTAAAGTATGGAGTGCCACAAGGATCTGTCCTAGGCCCTCTGCTATTTTCAATATACATGTTGCCCCTTGGTAATATTAATAGAAAATAAGGGTTTAGTTTCCGCTGTTATGCTGATACTCAACGTTATATTTCAACAAGACCAGATGAAACTTCTAAATATCTAAGCTTACAGGGTGTGTTAAAATTGTAAAATGGATGACCAATAATTTTCTCCCATTATATTCGGATGAGCAGTACACAGAATCTATTAGATTATAATTTGCATCTAGACAGATGTACTGTTACTTCCTCTACAATCAAAAACTTGGGTATTATGTTAGACAACAACTTGCCTTTAACTGAAAATTAAGACTTTACTGTTTTGCATTATTACACACTAATTTTCCTATTGAATACTGTAAAGCTGCTTTGACACAACCTATATTGTTAAAAGCTGTATATAAAAAAGTGATTTGACAAGAAAATCATATTTCCCATGTTACAAAAACAGCATTGTTACCTGTTTCTGATGCAGAAAAGCTAGTTCATGCATTCATGACCTCTAGACTGGACTATTGTAAAGCACTGCTAGGTGGCTGTCTTGCATCTTCAATAAACAAGCTACAGGTAGACCAAAATGCAGCGGCTAGAGTCCTTACCAGGTCCGGACAATATGATCATATTACCCCAGTGGTTCTCAATCCCAGTCCTCGCGCATATTTTGCATGTCTCTCTTAGTTAACACACCTGATTCAAATAACCAGCTCATTAGAATTGAGCCCCGTGCATGAACTGTGTTCCGATTGACATTATCCCTACACAGTGTTCATTGCTTCTTACTCCCTGAGCAGGGGAAATCCGTTGAAGTTAACTTCTTCGGAACATTCATTCACGGATTTGCGCTGCAGCGTCTTCACACATAGACAAAACTCGCTAGAGTGTGACAAAAATGCATATGTAAATAAATACAATTTAAATTAACGTCTTGTACGCTTTAATGACCTTTAAATGGAACATATACGCTCGCTTTGATCTGGAATCATGGCGGAATATCCAGTGATGTCCACTTTGCAGGGCACTTACATTCGTATAGAACAAATGTCTGAAGCGATAAGAGAAACACACAAAATGTGCAGAGCGTGGGGGCACGAGGACTGGAATTGAGAACCACTGTATTACTCCAATTTTACAGCCTCTACACTGGCTAGTTCCATATAAAACATTTCCGTATCCAAGTTCCGTATCCGTATTAAGTTCTGTTACAAAATATTACTACTTGCTTATAAGGCCCTAAATGGTTTATCTCCTGCGTACCTAACTAGTCTTCTATCACGCTATAATCCACCACACTCCCTAAGGTCACAAAACTCTGGATTCTTGGTAGTACCTAGGATAGCAAAGTCCACTAAAGGAGGCAGAGCATTTGGCTCCCAAACTCTGGAACAGCCTTCCTGATAACATTCAGGGTTCAGACACACTCTCTCTGTTTAAACCTAGATTAAAGACACATCTCTTTAGCCAAGCATTCACATAATATGTCTCATTACCATGTACTTCAGTTATATCTGATCAAATGCACATTAGTTCTTTTGCCTGGTTGGAACAGCAGCTATGTTAATTTTTCTCTATTTTGCTTCTATGTTTCTGGGCATCCAGAGGTAACTAGAAATTACAGAAGCTTCAGTCTGGATCCAACCTTTACGAAGATCTGAGATGACCGAACACCTGAGAAGAGATGATGCCAACCCCTCAGAGGACCTCAGAGGAAGCCAACCCTCAGACAACATACAGAATTACCAAATTTTTCTGTAAGTTTGATTGCAACATATAATCATTGCTGTTACAACCCCTTACCAAAAAAAGTTTTTTTTTTATTTTTATTTTTTATTTTTTATTAAGTATACTTAAGTAAAGTTCAAGTATATTTTACATATACCTTATGTAGAAAGTATACAAATATCAGTGTACTTGTAGTATACTTGTAAGTGTACTATTTCAATACTCATTGAGACTAAATTGGCCCACTTTCTAGTATATACAATTATATTTTTAAGTATACTTTAAGTATAACAGTAGCACACTTTGAGTACACAACTAGTTTACATCAATGTTGTTTAGCTTGTACTGCAGCTATACTAAAAGTGAACTTAAAGGTATACTGATAGTTTACTAATTAAATACTTGTAGTAGGATTTTTAGTACACTTTGAAGTATAGTCTCAGTAAACTACTAGATTAGTAGTTTTATACTGAAAGTATACTCGTAAGTTTTTTGTTTGTTTGTTTGTTTGTTTTTTAAGTGAACTTTACATCATACTTTAAGTATACTACTATGTCGCTATTTAGGTATTGATTTGTATATATTTTGTTATATGAATATCTGAACATACAAAACATCAAAAGAAAGAACAGAGTATCTGCTTGTAAAAAAAAAAAAACATTTTATTCTAGCTTCTTGCATTCTTTTTTTAAACACTTGAAGTTGGGTAAGTTTCATAAATAAAAAATAAAGAAATAAACAACATTTTGAACAAATAACTGGAAAAAGAATATGAATTGGATTCAGAATGATAATCAAAACGTAGATGGAGTCAATCAACACCCCAAAGCTTGACAGTCATTATTACCTCTTCATTGATCGACATTTTATTCTATAATGTTACACAGTTTTGATGCTGTTTTATGTCTGATGATCGTGTTAGATTACACTTGGAAGAATCTGTTGTTTGAGTTTCTTCTTCACTTGTGTTTTTTTGCCCCCTACCATATAACAATGAAAACATGGATTTTTGGAGCACATATATTTAGACTTTTTCTAAGTATAAGTCAAGTATACTTAAATGTCATTTTAAGTATATTTCTGAGAAGTACATAAAGCCCATTTCTGAGAAGTACATAAAAAGTAGACTAAAAGTATACTTTCCTATTTTTTTTAGTTTTTTTTTTTTAGTTTTTTTTTTTAGTTTAAAAGAAGTATACTAATAGCACACTTGAATAAACTTATTTTTCGTAAGGGACTGTATCTGCATTACTGCATCATCAAACATCTGCATGAACCTCAAACGACAGATGACTGTTCACTGCTGCTGGTTTATAAATGACAAACACACGACTAGATGAATAAAACATCAATATTAATGCATTCAGATATATGATCAGTGTTAGATCAAACCAAAGCTGGACTTATACAAGACACAGATATCTTCTCAATTCTACGAAGAACTCTCATCTGTAAATCGCACAAACCCGTAACATACAGAATGAAAAAAATTCACTCTGGTCTGCTCTGGAGAATGTTCTGAACTAATCCATAATCTGGTTTAGTTGATCCACTCTAATCTGTGATAACGGCAAACTTTAATCTCATATCTACAGAGGACATCAGCCTTCCATTTTACGGCCAAGAGAGGAGGAAATATCCAAGATCCTCCAACCGTCATGAGGTTTAATCCGGAATGTTCCAGAGGGAACGATCATTAGCTGGGATCGGCCAGATAAGGACAGCAGCCCGATCGCCAGATCTACAGTCAGACAAACAAACCAATCAGCCGTGACCAGAAGAAACAACTTTTCTGAGCTCCCAGAACCTCTGAATTACTGCCGAACAAACGGCAAAAATGCTTACAAACTCATTCTAGGCAAATCTGTGTTCCCGGCGTTCTGCACTCGTATGCGGTTAGGAAACACACGTGACAGGTTTCAGAGCAGAACGGGGTCACGGCGTTCCCGGCTCATCCATTTACAGGGCTTTTCTCTGGCAGACGAGAGCCTCCTTCCCCATGGGCACCTGAGAGACGCTCAATCTCATCAATCTAACCACACCTTGTGAGGACCCGGTCAGAGCCGCTAATTAGACGAACCCCTGAAAATAGGGCATCCAAGACCGAGCCGGTTGCCAGGGCCAAAATCTAGGTTGGTCAACAATTAGCCATCCGGCTCAAGTACGGCTGTCCGGGGAGGAACGACTGGCGGCTCCTCAACCGCGTGTTCATTAACTCACTCACAGTAACCGCCGGGCTATCGAACTATTTACCATTCACATTTGTCACAGCCAATTTCCACATCCACATCCCTACCACAAGATCAGGACAAAAGATTAAAACATCTGAAAGAAACACTGTGCCTGAAAGATGGCTGTGCTAATTGAAAATAAACCTGAAACCTGAGATTTGGAACTGATTAGAATTAGAATTATAAGCTTAAAAATTGAAACTGATTAGAAGCATAAAAAAAGACTTGTGCCTGAAAATGAAACAGGAAATATCATCCACAAATTATTTTTCTTACATTATTAACTCACCCTCATGTTAATCTGTATGACTTTCATAAGAGAAGACGATATTTTGAAGAACGTTGGGAACCAAACAACATTGGACCTCATTGACCTTCATTATATGGGGGAAAAAACACACATGGAGACATTTCTCAAATCTCACTTGGAATAAAATCATCTGCCAAATGCATGGATGTAAATGTAAATGGAATGAAACTCTTTTTGAAGATGAAGATGTTTCAAATCCTGAAGCTGATTAATAAAATTGACTTTTTGCAATCCAGGTAAGAATCTAATGAAGTCTTGCAGGTTTAGTTAAATCATAGATGATCAGTCATATAACGAGCACAAATGAGCTCACTCTTCATATATCAGAGGTTTGCATACTAATTACCACATTAACGGTCATTACTAGTCTTCTGGCGTTTGCAAGCATGATCTAATCAGTGTTTTCAGTGTTTATGTGATCTCCTGTGCTCGTCTCGCTCTCTGTCTTTATCTTACAGATGCACACATTCATGCAGCAGACGCTTTAATGACTGACCGCTTCTGTGGATCAGACAGTCCATTGTGTCCAGGTCAGCGCTGAGATCTCTAGAGCCTTGAGTCTCCAGCGTCCAGCGCTGACATTCTCACATCAAGGCCTCTCTAGTTTACTGACTGACCCGCACAGTGCCAGCAAATGTCACCTGCTTCAATCAGAACAGCCACAAAACCAGTTTCAGACCTGAACAAAACAGTTTCTGTCCATGAGGTTCTGAAACAATCCAGTCTCCCTCTTTGCAGAAGCTGCACGACTCAGAGAATGAGAATGTCTGAGATGTCAGACAGAGTTCAGTCTGAAGTCAGACTCACGATGTGCGTCACAAAAAACTACTTACAGCTACTTACAGTTTTAAAGAAACAGAACTTCTGCCAGCATTTACTCAGTCGTGTTTTCGAAACACAGCAACACGGCACTTACTCAAGTAGTCAGTCAGTTTACAGCTGTTTGTCTTCACTATAGTGTTCATCAAACACTTGAAGACTTAGTATTTATTTGCTAACATTTGTTTACACTTATACATTTTTACATTTTAATCTGAACTCAACCAGGCCAGCCCATAAAAGGTATACAGGTGCATCTCAATAAATTAGAATGTCGTGGAAAAGTTCATTTATTTCAGTAATTCAACTCAAATTGTGAAACTCGTGTATTAAATAAATTCAATGCACGCAGACTGAAGTAGTTTAAGCCTTTGGTTCTTTTAATTGTGATGATTTTGCCTCACATTTAACAAAAACCCACCAATTCACTCTCAACAAATTAGAATACTTCATAAGACCAATAAAAAAATTTAAAAAAACATTTTTAGTGAATTGTTGGCCTTCTGGAAAGTATGTTCATTTACTGTATATGTACTCAATACTTGGTAGGGGCTCGTTTTGCTTTAATTACTGCCTCAATTCGGCGTGGCATGGAGGTGATCAGTTTGTGGCACTGCTGAGGTGGTCTGGAAGCCCAGGTTTCTTTGACAGTGGCCTTCAGCTCATCTGCATGTTTTGGTCTCTTGTTTCTCATCTTCCTCTTGACAATACTCCATAGATTCTCTCTGGGCTTCAGGTCTGGTGAGTTTGCTGGCCAGTCAAGCACACCAACACCATGGTCATTTAACCAACTTTTGGTGCTTTTGGCAGTGTTGGCAGGTGCCAAATCCTGCTAGGAAATGAAATCAGCATCTTTAAAAAGCTGGTCAGCAGAAGGAAGTATGAAGTGCTCCAAAATTTATTGGTAAACGGGTGCAGTGACAAAAACACAATGGAGCAACACCAGCAGATGACATTGCACCCCAAATCATCACAGACTGTGGAAACTTAACACTGGACTTCAAGCAACTTGGGCTATGAGCTTCTCCACCCTTCCTCCAGACTCTAGGACCTTGGTTTCCAAATGAAATACAAAACTTGCTCTCATCTGAAAAGAGGGCTTTGGACCACTGGGCAACAGTCCAGTTCTTCTTCTGCTTAGCCCAGGTAAGACGCCTCTGACGTTGTCTGTGGTTCAGGAGTGGCTTAACAAGAGGAATACGACAACTGTAGCCAAATTCCTCGACACGTCTGTGTGTGGAGGCTCTTGATGCCTTGACCCCAGCCTCAGTCCATTCCTTGTGAAGTTCACCCAAATTCTTGAAATGATTTTTCTTGACAATCCTCATAAGGCTGCGGTTCTCTCGGATGGTTGTGCATCTTTTTCTTCCACACTTTTTCCTTCCACTCAACTTTCTGTTAACATGCTTGGATACAGCACTCTGTGAACAGCCAGCTTCTTTGGCAATGAATGTTTGTGGCTTACCCTCCTTGTGAAGGGTGTCAATGATTGTCTTCTGGACAACTGTCAGATCAGCAGTCTTCCCCATGATTGTGTAGCCTAGTGAACCAAACTGAGAGACCACTTTGAAGGCTCAGGAAACCTTTGCAGGTGTTTTGAGTTGATTAGCTGATTGGTATGTCACCATATTCTAATTTGTTGAGATAGTGAATTGGTGGGTTTTTGTTAAATGCGAGCCAAAATCATCACAATTAAAAGAACCAAAGACTTAAACTACTTCAGTCTGTGTGCATTGAATTTATTTAATACACGAGTTTCACAATTTAAGTTGAATTACTGAAATAAATGAACTTTTCCACGACATTCTAATTTATTGAGATGCACCTGTACATTGGCTGAAAATGATTATTGTTCTCTATAGTTGTGTTCTTTTCTACTTGAATCTGTTTGAAACATTTATTTACTTCATACAATTGTATTGTCTATTGTTTTATTGTATTTAAATGTTCATTTTGCAATGTTTTTGTAACATAATTCGGTAACAATTTATAATAACGTTCAGTTGTAAGGCATTTATAAGTGATTAGTTAATGATGAACTAATCATTTACAAAACATTCATAAGCAATTAATAAGTAATATGCTAACAATTTATATATGTTTTGTTAATTCATTTACAAGTCATTTACAAGTGATAAGTTAATGATGAACTAATCATTTACAAAACATGATTATAGTTCAAATGATTAATAAGTGATAGGTTAATATTTTTTATCTATGTTTTGTAGATTAAGTTATAAATAATTTACAAGTGATTGGATGATGATTAACTAATCACTTACAAAACATGACTATGCATTCACAAATGATTATTAAGTCATATGCTAACGATTTACAAATCTTTCGTAAGTTATCTTAAAAAATAGCATCATGAAATAATCCTTAGTAAAAGGTTAATACACTGAAAAAAAAATGATACTATTTTTTTTAAGGTAAGTGGTTGCAAACAATATATTTTAGTTACATTTAAATTAAAAAAAAAATGTTGAAAGTTAGTCAACTAAATTTGTTTATTTAAATGTAGCTAAAAGAAATTGATTGCAACCACTTATCTTTAAAAAAAAAAGTAAATTCAATGTTTTTGTTTTTTTGTTTTTTTTGTTTTCAGTATAGTTATTAGTTAAGTTACTAGTTAATATATTATTAATCACTTATAAATCATCAAAATGTCAACATTGTACTATTATCTACTAACACACGAATAAATCATTTACAACAGTTTCTGCATCCCCTAATCTAAAGTGTAAACTACTCATCACTTGTAAATGTTTTACAAACCTGCCGGTTACAGGTTGTGTGTGTGTGTACACACTGGGGTGAAAAATCAACGAATGATGAGTAAAACATTTACAAGTGATGAGTAGTTTACACTTTAGATTAGGGGATGCAGAAAGCTTTGAAAATGATCTATTCATGTGTTTACACAACAGGTTTTGAATACTTTGTAGTGTGTACTGCAATGTTAAGGCTGACCGGTGAGGATATAGACAGATGTCTTCTCTGACACACATGGAGTATTTTTAACGCTGTGAGATAATAGTAAAATGTTGACATTTCAATGATTTATAAGTGATTAATAATATATTAACTAGTAACTTATTAACCATTTACCAAGGATATGATTGATTATTTCATGATATGCTATTTTTTTAAGATGACTTATGACAGATTTGTACATCATTAGCATATTACTTAATCAATTGTGAATGTATAGTCATGTTTTGTAAATGATTAGTTAATCATCATCTAATCACTTGTAAATGATTTATAACTCAATCTACAAAACATAGATAAACATATTATCATATCACTTATTAATAATTTATGAACACATAGTTATGTTTTGTAAATGATCAGTTCATCATTAACTAATCACTTATAAATTCCTTACAACTGAACGTTATTATAAAGTGTTACCCATAATTCAATACCGTAACAATAGCTTTGATTGTTGTGATGTGAAAATTGATATGCTTGAAAATGATTTTTGAATGGTGCTGAAGCCAGCTTTCACTATTATCAGATCTGTGCAAATCAATCTGAAAACACCGTCTGGAAAACACGTGGATAACATCCATGAGGATGCTGCCAATGAAGAGCGTTCTGCCATCATCATCATCATCATCAGCTCACGCACACACACTTCTCCTCTGTTGCCATAGCGACGTGCCTCCCGAGGCATGCTGGGTAGAGAAGGGTAATCCATCAGCAGCGTCCTGATAGCGGGAAAACATCCAGATACCTGCGCCTTATCCCCAAACACACACCTGAGAGAAGCACAGCGCCATCAATTACGCAGACAAATCCAGCCTGCAGGGGAATTATGGGTAAATACATCTGGCCCTCGACAGACGTGAGCAGAGTTTGGTCTCGAGTCGTATCCGTCAGATGCCAGAGTGACACCGTCGGGAGGGTTTAACCTTTGACCTCAGAGAATCACGTGAGAACCGATCTACACGACCACAAAACACCCGGCACCGACAGCGGCGAGCCATTCCACTGCATTTGCTCCATTTCCACTGATCGAAAAGTAAAAATCAAACCAACTCATAAGAAGAAAAGAAACAAAGGAGGAAGAGTAAATCTCGCTTCGCAGCAAATCAAAGCCCCTAGAAGTCGCCAAAACCGCAGTCCAATCTGAGAGCGGCCTGGCTGCCGCCGACACCAATCCTCACCATTACACAGCATCATTAACCGTTATTAATCAGCCGCTTACCTTCCACGGCGTACTCTTCTGTTCCCGGACAGCACCGAGGAGAGAAAGAGAGAGAAAGACAGCGTTAGTGCCATGCTTCACAGTCACACATCTGACAATCACACACACCAGTCTTTCGCTGGAGAATTGATCCGCTCATGATCATTTCAAATGCGAAACGCCCCGCTGAGAAACATGAGAGCAGCGGTGTAAGACAACAGCAGATATTAGTTTCACATTTAAGCGCGTTTCACACGGGTCAAACGCTCGTCCTGCCGCAGCTCATTAGAGGCACTTCTAGTTCAGCGCTCCGCTCGCTCGCGTGCACCAGATTCATCAGTGTCTAGTTGTGATATTGACCTGAGAGACGTTTAGCAGCTCAGCTGAATTAGGTTAATTACTGCAAAACTGTTGGCAAGAAAGTTCAGGAGAACAGGACTCCAACGCGAGCCGGATCTGCTCACAGCTGCTGCGCTCAATCTGTGGATCTAGACACGTTCACACCGCAAGCCGTAAGGCCTTTGCGCACCAAGTCTGACATTTTTGCATGTTAAAAAATAAATACCACCTCACGTTGTGTCAATCATGTTTACACACTGCATTTTGATAGGAAAGGATGACGAATATGAAAACAAAGATAAAAAACCGCGAAAATTTCAGACTCGGTGTGCAAGGACCTTTAGTGATCAACTCTGATTTACTGCTCAGATCCAAATCAAAATTGAGAAAAAAAAAATCAGATTGCATGTGTTTTGAGCTGCTCACACTGTTATGAAAAACAGATCTGAGTCAATCTGTTTGAACAGAGCCTCTGACACGTTGATCTATGCTATTTTGAGCCACCTGACACCAACTTCGGCCAAGCACAAGAGTTTAGGGCGGGACTATCTGTTTGACTGACCAATAGTGTACGGATCATACTATATCTGGAATATTTTTAACAGACTTATATAAACTGTAAGTGTAGTATATTCATATGCTGTCCTGAATTCATCTGCTTCCGTTTCAAAGGGACAGCCTCATGTGGCTTCAAACTTGTATGACTTCCTTTCTTCTTGGGAACCACACTACATTGGACCCCATTAACTCTCATTATATGGAGAAAAAAACAAAACACACTGAGACATTCCTCAAAATACCTTCTTTTGTGTTCCACTGAAGAAAGTAAATTTTCTTTTTTTAGCGAAGTATCCCTTACAGTCCTTACAGAGCAGAGGAAACACACAGTGAGCGCAGCAGAGATCTGAGCTGATCTGAACGAGTGTTTGTGAAGCGTTCAGTGCTGACAGCTCTAAACCCACGCGTCTGTGTGAGTGTGAAGGTCATGACTACAGTCAAATGAAATGAACGATCAAAACACACTTCAAATGTCGGTCCAAAGATATGCAGGCTCTCTGTGACGAGTTCAGCTCGGATAAACACTGCAGAATCATCAAACTTCCCTGTAACTCTGCAAACACTGAGCAGCACACGCAGCAACACAACCACTGCTGGCATTCTATTGCAGTTTACAACTACATTCATTACATGACATGCAAATTAAATGAAATCAACACCATTCTTGCTGAGAAAACCCCTGAAATGAAGATTTATTGTCTCTGGTTCATCATCAGCTGGTAGGTAAGCCACATTACGGGGCAGTCGTGGCCTTATGGATAGAGTCGGACTTGTAACCCGAAGGTCGTGGGTTCGAGTCTCAGATCTGGCAGGGATTGTAGGCGGGGGGAGTGAATAACCAGCGCTCTCTCCACCCTCGATACCACGACTGAGGTGCCCTTGAGCAAGGTTCACTACTGTGTGTGTGTGTGTGTGCACTTGGATGGGTTAAATGCAGAGCACAAATTCTGAGTATGGGTCACCTTACTTAGCCTCACTTCCCTTTCCCTTTTCAGGGCGTTCGCCATGTTTCCTTTAGTAGGATCTACAGACTCAAAACACATGAAGTTCACACTTCAGTTCCCACTGATATACATACTAGTCATTTACATGAAGACTTGTGGTTCCTTCTCTAATTTGCACACACACACACACACACACACACACACACACTCACTCACTCACTCACACACACACACACACACACACACACACACACACACACACACACACTCACACACACTCACTCACTCTCACACACACACACACACACACACACACTCACTCACACACACACACACACACACACACACACACACACACACACACACACACACACACACACACACACACTCACACACACACACACAGGTACATTATTGCTTCATTTGTTCCACAAGAACTCATGCATGATGCAAAAATATCCCAATGAATGGATGTCATTGTTTTGACAAATACTAACACTGACCAAACAATCATCTGAGGAAGAAAAAGCAGAAGCAGCAGCAAAACAAAAAATAAGTGAAAGTGAAAGTGAAAAAGCAAGAGGGAGAAAAAAAGCAGAAGGAGAAGGAAGAAAGCAGCAGCAGCAGAATAAAAGTAAAGGAAGCAGAAGAAGAACTCAAAGCATTTGAGGATTCAGCATCAGTGTGGCAGCAGCACTTCAGCACTTCACACCCTAAATATCCCAAAACCCAGAGGATGAAATAAAATAATAATACACGAAACAGAAGTTACTAAGAGCATTGGCAGTGATCATCCATCACATCTGCTGCATCAGCACTCGGGCTAATGCTTGAGTTCTCCAGTGAAACACCAGCCGTCAGTCTCGTCTGAAGACGCTTCGCTGCAGGCAGAGCAGGAGCGACTTTACTGTCAGACAGCAGATGTGTCAGGAGACACACAGTAAAAACAGACACAACAACACCACACACACACACACACACACACACACACACACACAACTACTACTACAACAACAACAACAACACACACAGACACGCACGCACGCACACACACACACACACACACAACTACAACAACAACAACAACAACAACACACACACACAGACACGCACGCACACAAACAAACACACACACACACACACACACACAACTACTACAACAACAACAACAACAACAACAACACACACAGACACGCACGCACGCACACACACACACACACACACACACACAACTACTACAACAACAACAACACACACAGACACGCACACAAACACACACAAACACAACACACACACACACACACACACACACACACACACAACTACAATAACAACACAAACACAATGACTAATGTCAGACAGCAGATGTGTCAGGAGGTCCGTCAAGCCCTGCAGCGGCTTACACACACAGCTACAACTACAACAACACAAAAGTGCTCACAACACATAACTGCAGCAGCGCTCAGACACACAACAACAACACACACACACACACACACACAAACACAACACACACACACACACACAACTACTACAACAACAACACACACACACACACACACACACACAGATACGCACACAAACACACACACAAATACACAACTACAATAACTTCGATTCTTGTTTTTTTTTAGATCGAAGGAACCTAATCTCGCCATGACTGCAGGATATAAAGGTCGTAGAAAGTATCCTTCTCATAATATGAAGCTTTATTTTTTTTTTTAATGACGATAAATTTCTATAGCTATGATTGATTTTTAAATAGTAATTTTGTCTGCTTTGCCCGTGAAATTAGTCATAGCTCACTGCTCAGCAGGGACATGCATATCGCATGAATTGAAAAAGTGAAGTGTCTAAAATAAATGTGCACAGTTCAGCTGAATGATGAAGTTCAGCTTTGACTGTATGCTTTGGACAAAATTAACAAACTGTACATTGAAACAAAATAACCAGAACATTAACAATAACAATGATAGAGCCCGTGGTTTATCTGTCCAACATGATCTCACAGAATTCCGTGTAATGTTAATTAACCCCGAATCTGTGGTGGCATCACGGAATCGCCGAAAATTCCATGATGGGCTCACAGAAGTGATACCAATGTAAGTCAGTGACAGGCATCAGCCGTGAACCACGCACGGATCCACTGGTCGACGCGATAATTTATCGTCATTATTGTTCAGAACCGGGTAGGTTTAGGGTAGGGGTGGGGTCAGGTACTCCAGTGAAAGTATAACTGCATCGGAGTCACTCTTTTTACGTGGTCCGATGCAGCGCTGGTGTTGAACCAGTGAATCCGTGCATGGACCACGGCTGATGCCTTCTGTGAGCCCAGCACGGAATTTTCGGTGATTCCGTGATGCCACCACAGATTCGGGGTTAATTAAGTCCGTGAACATTACACGGAATTCTGTGAGATCAGGTTGATCTGTCAGTCAGATGCTCGGCCACTGATCGATGCTCGTGATGTTTTCTTTTAGAATTATCATTGGCTGATAGAAATAAAAAATTGTATTTTAGATGGAACTAAGATGCTCAATCAGGTCATGATCTATTATGTCATGCAGCGCTCAAAATTGTGGACAACATAAGCCAATTCCACCGTAAAATAACCTGAATCATTTTTTTTTTTTTTTTTTGAACTGGTTCATTAAAACTATCCGAAAGAACCTTTTCATGGAAACGAATCATACTTCTAATCACTTTTAGCGAGCATGAGGCGAAGGGTGATACAAAGATAAAAATGAAATAGATATTTTATATATAAAAAATAATATTTTATCTCACAACTCTCGTAATTACGGCTTTTATCGAGCATGAGGGAGGCGAATGGTGCTTCTCAAACGGAAGGCTGCATCCTCAAATTCAGATGATCTCAGTAACGACTCGTTTTCTTTCAGTTTATTTTCGTGAATTTAAATGTGTGCAGCCTTCCGTTTGAGAGGCACCCATAGATAAGCTTTGTTGAACTGAAAAATAGCTCTGAATGAGGAGTCGATCCCTCTTGACTCTCGATTCCCAACGCCTCGGAATCGATTCCCAGCACTAGTGCTCACCAGTGTTGGGCACGTTACTTTAAAAAAGTAATTAGTTAGAGTTACTAGTTACTTCTCACAAATAGTAACTGAGTTAGTAACTGAGTTACATCATTATAAAAGTAACTAATTACCAGGGAAAGTAACTATTGCGTTACTTTTTAAAAAATGTTCAAATGTCAAATAACTTTGGATGTCCCCAATATTAAATATGTTAAATTAATGAAATGGACACTAAAAAGAATAAATTATTATTATAAAATTAATCTACACTATTTATCTACTGACACTTAGTATCAGTCAGTCAAGCATTATAATATAATATTATGATAATTTAATATTATATGATGATAGAACTTTAGTAATTAGAATAACCAAGTATGAATGCATATTTATCATCAATATAAAACGCACCAAGGATTAATGAGCTGCTTGGTTCATGAATATTAATCACGTTGTCTGCGTTCGCTCGAATTGATTTGCTGAAATCAAACCAGGGACAATAATAGATGAGCGCCAGCCAATGAGATTGTCGCTTGCGCATTAGCTCCACCCACAACCAGAGAAACCGGCAGTTCTTAAAAGCTGAAGAATTCCAGAGGAACTCCGTTATTTTGACATGAAAATACAACAAAGAATATCGTTTACATGTAGCGCGTCACTTCTGCATGTTATGAAAGACTCTCTCGCTCTGTATCTTTCTTTGCGTGCGTGTCTGTGAGAGAAAGCGACGGTGAGTTGTGCGCTTCACACTAGAGTTTATGGTATGTCAAATACAGCTACACTGTGCATACATTCAGATGAACTGAAAAATTAAATTCGAATAATATAATATAGTAACGCCACATTTTATTGTCAGTAACAGTAACGGCGTTGTAACGGGGGAAACAGTAATTCGTTTGATTACTCGTTACTGAAAAAAATAACACACACAAACACAACACACAACAACACAAATGTGCTGACGACACATGACTGCAACAGCGCTCAGACACACAACAACAGCAGCACACAAAAACACAAACGTGTTCACGACACAGGACTGCAGCGGCTCCACATGAACAGTGGGTTTAAGATGAGTTAGTTAACAATGGTAAACTAGTACAGACCTAACTGAACTTCCGTTATCTGAAACCGGATGTTCAGTGAGAGAAACAACGACCAATGCTGGCGGAGTGATGACATCAGCTGAAGAGACTAGAGATGTGCAGAGTAACGTCACTGACGAATCATTCATCTAATAATCACACGCTACTAATAAAGCTTGGAGATTTCAAATCATAACGAGCTCTTAATGAGACCCTTAATTTAGCGTACAGCGTAAGCACTGCCTCCACATACAGTAGCTGTTGAACACACAGCTGCGCATTTGAATTGTGAGAGTAAATAAGCTGGAAATCTCTAAATATTCAGTCCTCAGAGCATTCGCAGGAAGAAGAAAAAACACTGCTGAATTATTCATTTTCATAAATCTGGCTGTCTCCGGAGGCGAGGCATTGTCTCCCTCCCACTATTAAGATTTCATGATGGCGGCCATGTGAGTGTTTAGAGCTCAGTGTGGATTCTCCACTGGAAAGATGACAAGAACCCGGACAAACCTCACATCACACAGGAGCAAACTCACTTTAACATCACACATCAGACAGGAGTAAACTCAGACAAATTACTTCAACATTTTATAAAGATTATAAAGCTCCAGGACTGACTGATCTTCTGATGAAATAAGGTTGTCTCTGCTCTAAAATCACTTGTGGACTGTCCTGAGGATATGAAAAGTTGGATAGCAGCTAATTTTCAGCAGTTCAATCATTCTTGGTCCTAGTTTTGGCTCCCCTGATTCCATTACAATGGTAAACAGCAGCGTGGGACCTCCATCTTGTACCTGCAATCACAAGCTAGAAACAGCATTTAATTCGACAATATTTGACAGACAAATTAATTCTGTGGTCAAAGGCTGTTTTCATCAATTCAGAACTTTTGCTAAATTACAATCTTTTTTTTTTACTTTTAATGATTTGGAGGCTTTTATTTCATGGAGACCTGATTACTGCAGTGTACTTTATTTGGGAGTTAGGCAGTCTTCTGTCTCACGTCTTCAGCGGTAAATGTGATTCTGCAGGTATGTGCAGATTCTCTTCAGTCTTCCTCTCCTTCAGGAAACAGTGTAAAGATGTTTGTCTGCAGGAGTGTGTGAGGTTTGGCTCTCGTCTACATATCTGAACTCATTTCCCAACAACAGTCTTCATGACCTTCCCGATCATTACATCGCGTTCAATTACTGTGTGAATAAAACTAAATCACAACTCTCACGCCCCATCAATAATCAGGCATCTGAACGCTGGACACTCACACGGAGGAACCGTTATCATACCAATAATAACAATCAATACAGACGTACACTGAGTCTGACTGAACAAAAACAGAAGAAAAAAAAACAAAAAAACACTTGAAACATTAGTTTCATCTCAGTCTGATGTGCTTTACACAGATGATTTCTCATTTTCAGACATCTAGTCTCATGATGCCTGTGTTCATGTTGAATGAATGAGGCATTTATATAGCGCTTTATTGTGTATTGCCGTACACCCAAAGCGCTTTACAATCATGTGGGGGGGGGGGGTCTCTCCTCAACCACCACTAGTGTGCAGCATCCACTTGGATGATGCGACGGCAGCCACTGGACAACAGCGCCAGTGCACTCACCACAAACCAGCTACAGGTGGAGAGGAGAGAGAGTCATAGAGCCAATCAAGTGGATGGGGATTATTGGGAAGCCATGATTGACAAGGGCCAGAGGAGGGAATTTGGCCAGGACCCCGGGGTTACACCCCTACTCTTTACGATGAGTATCATGGGATTTTTAATGACCACTGAGAGTCAGGACCTCGGTTTAACATCTCATCCGAAAGACGGTGCTTTTTTACAGTATAGTGTCCCCGTCACTATACTGGGGCGTTAGGACTCACACAGACTGCAGGGTGAGCGCCCCCTGCTGGCCTCACTAACACCTCTTCCAACAGCGACCTAGTTTTCCCAGGAGTCTCCCATCCAGGTACTGACCAGCTCAACCCTGCTTAGCTTCCATGGGCAACCGGTCTTGGGCTGCAGGGTGATATGGCTGTGGGCTGTGCATGTTCAGTAATGGATGTTCAGAACCGGAAGGATCTGTCCTGGAAGAACACAGAAGCACAAGCTGATGTTTCTCTCTCCAAAAAAACTCCCTCTTAAGATGAAAGGAAAGAACACAAACCCAGCAGATCCGCAGCACCAGCAGAGAAGAATAAAGCCGTGATTGAGAGTTTACAGTCCATCCTCTCTGTTCATCCACCATTATGACTGATGTTTACTCAGTCAGTTAACACTCTTACTAGTACTCACAGCTGAGAATTAAATACAGAGTATTAAACTTCAGCTCAAATCATGTTGAGGAGATGTGCACTGAGAAAAAATGGTGTGGGATTTACTCAGAAATCGCTAGTAAATAATTATAAAGAAATGGTAATTACATTGAATTAAACACAAAATTTTGAAGTAGAAAGACTAGAATGGTAGATCATGACATACTCATAGATCGATTACAAAACCATACAGGTATTCAAGGACAGGCTTTAGGATTATTTAGATGCTACCTTTCCGATTGCTATCACTTTGTCTATTTAAACGGGGAATCATCTCAATTAAATCCAGTAAAGTATGGCGTGCCACAAGGATCTGTCCTAGATCCTCTGCTATTTTCAATATACATGTTGCCCCTTGGTAATATTATTAGAAAGTACGGGATTAGTATCCAGATAAAACTTCTAAATTATCTAAGCTAACAGAGTGTGTTAAAAATGTAAAAGATTGGATGACCAATAAATTTGTCCTATTAAATTTGGATAAGACCGATATATTACTTATTTTACCAAAAAACAGTACACAGAACTCTTTGGATTACAATTTGCATCTAGACGGATGTACTGTTACTTCCTCTACAGTCAAAAATCTGGGTGTTATATTAGACAGCAACTTGTTTTTTTGAAAATCATATTTCCCATGTTACAAAAACAGCATTCTTCCATCTTAGAAACATTGCCAAGCTACGAAACATGTTACCTGTTTCCGATTCAGAAAAGCTAGTTCATGCATTCATGACCTCTAGACTGGACTATTGTAATGCACTGCTAGCTGGTTGTCCTGCATCTTCAATAAACAAACTACAGGCAGTCCAAAATACAGCTGCTAGAGTCCTTAACAGGTCAAGAAAATATGATCATATTACCCCAATTTTACAGTCTCTACACTGGCTACCTATTAAGATCCGCATCAGTTACAAATTATTACTGCTTACTTTTAAGGCCCTAAATGGTTTAGCTCCTGCTTACCTAACTAGTACGAGGACCCTAAGGTCACAAAACTCTGGACTCTTGGTAGTTCCTAGGATAGCAAAGTCCACTAAAGTCACACAAAGTTCACATTTGAAAAATAACCTTCCTGATAACATTCAGGGTTCAGAAACACTCTCAGTTTAAACCTAGATTAAAGACACATCTCTTTAGCCAAGCATTCAAATAATGCATCTCATAATATTGTACTTCAGTTACATCTGATCAAATGCACATTTTCATTCTTTTGCTTGGGTTGAACACGTAATGTTTTGCTTAGTTATAACAGCAGCTACTCTAATTTATCTCTATTACCTTCTCTGTTTCTGCCACGGGATTGGCATCCCAAGGTAACTAGGAATTCCACAAGGTTCAGTCTGGATCCAGCCCTTACAAAGACCTGAGATGACCAAACACCTGAGAAGAGATGATGCCAACCCCCAAAAGACCTCAGATGATGCCAACCCTCAGACAACGTACAAAACTACCAAATTTTGCTACAAGTCACAACATGTAATCATTGCTGTTTATAGTGTTCACCGTCTGTTTGATTACATGGCATTAACTGACTACTTGATTTTACCATACATTTCTGCCATATAGACATTAACTTGAGATAGTCACCACTGTTAAGCTATTACTAAATATAATGTAGAAACTTACATTTTCTGTAAAGCTGCTTTGCAACGATTTGCATCGTGAAAAGCGCTATACAAATAAACTTCAATTGTTCCTTGTACAATGTACTCTAATAATCTGCATTTACAACACTGAAACATTAATCTGAGCTCTACAGGCCAGCGATTGTCTAAAAGACTGAAAACAGCACCGAAAGCGCTGCACCAGCAAGCAGCGCTCGCAGGAATATGTTATATATGAGTGTTATCTCATTAATATTCTCTTGGTGAATTCAGTCGGGGACAGTTGGACACTCCAGAGATCGACGCCATCTCCAGAGAAACTTAAACGCACATCTTCAGAGAGCCTCATCACCGCAGGCAATTAACAGCAGCGATCACGAGCGTGATCTGAAGGTGTAAATCACACTCGACGGCTCTCCAGAGCTTTTCTCCGCTGGAAAACATTCAACAGCCACATCAGGGACGATCAGGCCTCGCAGCAGAGCAGGAGTATTCACCGACGACTTCAGCTTCACATCACACACACCACACACTGAGGGGTGAATGGTGCATTCTGGGATTACCTTCTCAGGTACATCAACATGAAGCCAAGGACAGCTTTATGATGGTCAGCAGTTCACTAAGATTAGAGACGGAGCCTGTGCATCACAACCAGGGTGGGAGATTCCACCCGAAATCATGACTGTGTCATCATTTACTTTCCCTCATGTTGTTTCAAACCTGTATGAGTTTCTTTCTTCTGTTGAACCCAAAAGTCAATGACTATCAGAAACTGTTTGGTTCCCAACATTCTTCAAACATCACCTTTTGTGCTTAGCAGAGGAAAGAAACTCACACAGGTTTGAAACAAATGAATGGTTGAAGGATCAATTTTAAGAAGGACAATCGCTTTAAAAACAGAGTGTTTGTTTATTTCCCACCTGTGACGAAAGCAGCTAGATTACGCATGACATGAGAACTAATTATATTTGCAATACTGTGCATCTAACCCTGGCTGATACTATATAACAGTGTGTGTCCATCAGGACTCCTGATCCTCAGATCTCTGTCCTCAGAATGACCGGCGCCAGCGGCTCTTGGCAGATTTTGGGTCATCAGAAGGTTGTTCTGCTGTGATATTAGGGCACATCTTAAAATATACACAGAGCCCAGATATAATGAGGGCGCAGAGACTTCATGACCTGCTGATGGCTAGAAAACCTCATACAGTAAAGGTTAGACTGCTGATAAATGAGCACACACACACACACACACACACACTCTCTAAAGCTGTATAAGTGTGTGTGTGTGTGTTTGGGCCCAGTCTCACTCAGGACTCAGGTCAGAGGCTCCTCACAGCGGCTCTGAAGGCAGCGAGGGACCGACTGACCCTCATCACTCCATCGTCTGCACAGGGGTCATGAAATGGAAAATGAAAACGTCCTTCATATTTACACACATCAGACGTTACTCTACAGTTGGAAGGGATCGCTGGTTCAGTTTAATAGTCAGTTTAGTAGTTGTGGCCTAATGGTTAGGGAGTCGGGCTTGTAACCTGAAGATTGCTGGTTCGATTCTCGCGCCGGCAGGAATTGAAGGTGGGGATTGTGAATGAACAGCACTCTCTCCACCTTCGATACTATGACTAAGGTGCCCTTGAGCAAGGCACCGAACCCCTAATTGCTCCCCGGGATATAGCTGCTCCGGGTGTGTGTTCACTGTGTGTGTGTGTGCATTTGTTCACTACTCACTGCTGTGTGTGTGCACTTGGATGGGTTAAAAGCAGAGCACCAATTTTGAGTATGGGTCACCATACTTGACAATACGTCACGACTTAACTTAATAGCACTCAAGAACATAGAATACGGCTCTATTACAGCACTGGACATCAAACACACGATCCATTGAAGTTCACCAATCACAGAAGAGGACGTTTACTTGAGGAGACGCCGCCGGAGGGTTTTCTATACGAGTAGCCTATCTGTTAGAATGAATTCAAAGCTGAATATTCAGCATCATTACTTTAGTCTTCAGTGTCACATGATCCTTCAGAAATCATTCTAATAAGCTGATTTGCTGCTCAAGAAACATTTCTGATTATTTTCAATGTTGAAAACAGTTGTGCTGCACAATATTTTTGTGTAAACTGTGATGAACTACCATTTAAAAAGTTTGGGGTAAGAAAATTCAACTTTGCATCATATGAATAAATGACATTTTACATTTGATCTATATCAAATAAATGCTGCCTAGCAGAGCAAAAGAGACGTTTGCCACTAGTATATATTACATACGAAGTTCTGGCATCAAACTTTAGATGGCACAGTCCAACAGATCTAACTCAAAATTACATAATGACATCGTTATCACATGTCACAGCTGATTGGTTCTCCTGTATCGGTAGCCAATGAGCTCGCTGCTTAACATTCAAATATTTGGCTAATGCTTGTGGTAGCAGTTGCAGCGCACTTCAGAAAGCCTCCACCTTCCCTAGCTCCACCTGTATAGATCTGCCAAGAGGTGATTCATGTAGGCTATGGGGGTTATTCATATATGTTATTTGTGCAGCAGCAGTATTTCTTACATGCTCACAGCAGCATGTTGTGGATGTATTGGCAGTAGCGAGTCTCGGTACTTGCTCTGCCGCAGCAGCAGCAGACCTACTCCACCAAGACCAAACACATTAACACTGTCATGTACATTACCACGTCAATCCCTCCGAGAGTTGTCATGACAGAAATACATATTATACAGAGAATATGAGTCAGAGCACTGCGTTCTAGATTTGTGCAAAATTACAGTCTAGCTTCATGTGAATTCAACTCAATCTGACAAAATAATGGAACAGAAGTCCAGATGTTTGTGTCACAACTCCACTGGACTGAACAAACCCTGAGCAACGAGCCAGACCTTCACTGCCATAGAGAACACCAGAGTTATCACTTTTCATGTACATCAGGAACGGGCAGCAAACCACTGCGGAAATGCTGAAACCATTCATGCTCCTCCTCATCAGGAGTGTGGCTTGTTTGGCAGTAAAATATGAGATTTCATTCAGGTTTCTTGAACACTTTAAGCAGCCACCAAAGTCTTATTGCCCATGTGATTTTCTGTTTTTATCTCATTACCATAATGCAAACACACAGACAGGTAAATGCATCTTGTTTTAAGGATGTTTAGATGACTTCAGTAGAATAGCATGTTTTTGTAGGTTTATATTCTAATTCTGAAGGGTTCCATGTAGTTTGTGGCTGCTAAAGATTGTCCAGCGTGGAAGCGTGCTTTCTTCACGCTGCAGTTCGTGTCAGGATGAGCTCGTCTAATGCTCTGAGACAGTCGTGTCAAAGCCGCTGCGGTGACAGTCTGACAGGCCTCAGGACCTGACCTCTGCTCTCGCCTCCAAATAAAGGTCCTGACACGATCTGCTCTTCAGAACACACGACCGCTGCAGCGTCTCTGGAGATCCACACACTTCATGCTCTTCAGATCAGTGCTCGGACAAATATTATTGTTATGTATTGTTTTGCTGCACAGCAGCATACATGAGGGGTGAGTGAACAGTGACACGATTTTCATTTTGTGGATGAACTGTTCCTTTAAAGCGGCTCCTGAATCTTTTTTCTGACACACGTGCGATTGAGCAGATGGGACGATCTACCTCACCTCACCTGACCAGAGAACATGTAACAACATCTACAGGACACTTCATCTGGAAAACATTTTCACTATGGTCCAGGTGACCGCGTGTTATTCTGCTCCTCGATTGAAACGGATGATTCGATTTCCTCTCATCTAGCCATTTTGGCTCCAATGAAAAATGAATTTATGCAATCATGAAGAGATTGATTTTATGTAACTCTGAAATCCAATCGTTTTTTCTCCAGAGACGTCTGCTCTGTAGGAGTTTGATGCTCTAATATTCTTATGAAACAGGACGCTTCTGTATTTCAGCCCTTACACAAACACACAAGCACAGCAGACGCTCGTTCACAGATGTGGGCTCGTGTTTCCTGTAGGTTCTCCATGTCTGAACATCTGTGAGGTAATTATAGAGTGTAGACGTAATTGCGGAGGTTTTTCGAAAAACGCGACTCAATGATGGAACGCTGGCGTAATGCTGGAGCGTTGCCATGGAAACACGGCTAAAAGCCTCCGACCGACGCTCACGTGGTGCTTATGAAACTATTACAGAGTTCCTAGGACACTATTAGCTGTGAATAATGGACTAATTAATGCTCTTTCATAAGCTGATGTTTGTGGCCGCTGGCTGTCTGCAGGAACGAGCCCCGTTCGTCAAATCAGAGCTGGAAATCTGCGCTTCGTTCCAGTGAATCTGTGCGTTTGTGTAACGCTGCATCACCGCGCTCCTCTTCTATCAATCAATGTCCGCTCGGCTCTCGTCTCCAGCGTCTCTGAGTCAAAACACGCCACGGCGCATCAGACCCCCGCGTGTCCGGCCGTAGCCCCGCCTCCTGCGGTGATTGACAGGTGTCTCCACCAACAGTGACAGACGCCTCCGGCAGCCTCTCAGCCTCAGACCAAACAGCAGACAATCTGCCGGCCTGTGTTTGTTTGGAAAGCCTGAGATCTCAGCTGTAAATAATAAAAATCACATATCACTCTCATCCCAGCCCAGAAAACCTTTCTACAAATCCCAGGTCAACTCAGACCAATCTAATCTAATCCATCAATGTTGAAAACAGTTGTGCTGCTCAATATTTTTGTGGAAACTGTGAATCACATTTTAGAAAATTCAAAAGAACAGCATTTATTTGAAAGAGAAATCTGTTGTAACATTATAAATGTATTCAGCAGCACAACTGTTTTCAACATTGATGATAATCAGAAATGTTTCTTGAGCAGCAAATCAGCATATTAGAATGCGGTAATGAAGCTGTTTTTACTGTATTTTTGATCAAACAAATGCAGTCTTGGTGAGCAGAAGAAACTTCATTCAGAAACTTTAAAAATCTTAATTATTTCAATACTTTGACCGTTAATGTATAAAACAGTATAACAGTTAAATATAACTGAAACAGTTGAATGTAATAAACATTTTAACACATTAGAAATAATGCTCTCCTTTCAGAAGTCCTTTTTAATTTGAATAGTATCCTAGCATATACATTCAGTTTATGTAAACCATAAATGAATAACACATAACATAGATTTGTGGTTCAGTGAGTTTTGGACTGAAAGTCAACGCAAAAAGTGAGTTGAGAAAGCCATTTGATTGAATTGAATAGTAAATGTGAAATAATTGCAATGCTCAGGCAAACCGCTATAGAGTTAAAACCGGTCAATGCAGTTTACAGGTTTCATAGAAAGAGAATGATGTGAGTCTCTGTAGAAATCGAATACTTTAATGGATGAAATAGCTCAACACAAGAGCAAATGCAAACGCAGTGACATGTGAAATAAATCATCGTCATGTTTTAAAGAAGAGTGGCTTGATTAAGTGCTGGAAATTATGGATGAGGAGCAGAGAACGGTAACAAAACTCAGAGACATTCACAGTCACACACAGGTGTGCAAACTCTACTACATAGGGATGATTAGATAGCTATATAAGAATTCAAATGTTTATGTTTTTTGAAAATATTTATTGAAAATATTTTTATGTTATGTTATGAGCCTAATAAATAATTGACCTCAAAAGGGGAATTAATGAGCAATAATTGCTTAATTTTTTTTCATATTATATTATATATTATTATAAAGAATTGAATTGTTCTGCATTTAGTCGTTTAGCAGACGCTTTTATCCAAATCAACTTACAAATGAGGACAACAGAAGCAATCAAAATCAACAAAAGAGCAATAATACGTAAGTGCTGTGACAAGTCTCGCTTAACCTAACATGTAGCAATGTTTTTTTTTGTTGTTGTTTTTTTTTTTATATAAAAAACAAAAAAGTATAGGGAACGCGAGTGTTAAAAGGTCTCGGAAAAGCTGAAAGAATAGACAAAGAATTGAGAATGTTAGTGTTAGAGGCTCTATTTTTAAATAAAAAGAAAGCAAGTGTTGTAACGAGTGCAAGTGTTAAAGGATCAAGTGTTTTTTTTTGGGGTTTTTTTTATAAACTAATCAAAAGAAAACGAGTAGATAGAAATTGAATAGAGTTCAAGAGTTAGAGGGTCAAGTCAAGTATATGCGTGAGTTTTTTTGGTTTTTTTAATATAATTTCTTGGTAAGTAACACTGTAAAAAAAAAAAACATTTTCTCAGGTAACCTAAAATGTGCATCATTTAGTTACATCAAGGGTCAAATCAACTATAAATGGCACATTAGTGAAAGATTGTGTATTTCAGTTCAGATGCATTTACATTGTGACTGTACCTCAGATGCAATCAACTGAAACGGTTTACAAACGTGCGGCCCATATAATTAGTTCATTAGGTCAATGCATCATGGGCTGTCCATGGGAGAGGTCCTATCAGGTCATCATGAGGTTACACTATCATTGGCTCTCCGTGGGGTGTTATTGTGTTGTTTGTAGCACATTTGTTACCAGGTATAAAGGTCTGGTCTCACAGACAGTACCTCTGGTTAAGATTGTCTGAAGGATGACATGCTAACATCGCTGTTGAAGAACTGCTACCTTCAATAAATTCTTCTCCTCACAAGACCTTTGGTCAAGCTTACTTATTTTATGTATTAGAGAAATCTAGTACATTGGCGAGCCACCCAAACTACTGTTCAGCCAAATACAGTCAAATCTAACATTAGAGCTAAAGTTACTCTGTTTTCTGTGCGCGCGCTCTACAGGTCTGGTGTAAAGAATGCTTTTCTTCAACGCTTTGCTCAGCAAGAAAAAAAAAAAAAATCAGAGGGAACATCGGTTGTGAACGTGTTTAATTCTTCCAGCGACTCTGAGTATAGCATGGATATGAAAGCACTGCAGACGCGGCAAGGTCAGACGTTGCTCTGTTCACAACTCTCAGCATCTGCACCGGAGCTGATTTCACAGTCTGATCAATACACATAAACACGTCTTTATCTGCTGGCCGTGACTGGCAGGATCTTCAAGGGTGAGCCGTGACTTTGGTCCTCACATGAGCACAGAGACGCAGCGAGCAGCGGCTGACAGTTCATCAATGCTGCGCCTATATTAGTATCGACAGCTGCGGTCGGAGCGGGGGGGCGGAGCTTATCGCCACAGACCAATCAGACGGGACAGAGCTGTATCTCTTGATACGACATCAAAATGAAAACAGCTTCATATAGCACAAGACATGACCATACAGTTTCTACATTAAATCAAATAAGATCTATCATCAGCTGTTTTCAGACCTGTGATCACGACAAACGTCACAGAAAACAACATCACCTTCACGTTCCTCACGAGAGTGAAATAAACTCTACATTTATCTGCTACATGAATAGATAGACTGTAGATAGAGTGGGTCAAATGTGCACAGTGAAAATCTCAGTTAATCCTGGAAATGAAGAATCAAACACATGATGATCATGTGACTGTCTGCGCTGAAGCTCAAGATGCTCTGGATCGTCTCAGAAGCTGCTGGAGATGATGATCGTCAGGTTTAGAGACGCTGAGACACACGTTCATCTCAATGTGTCACAAAAAACAAATAAAATATGCCTGTCACATTCAGGAATGTTGGCTGACAATTAACTGTCAAACAAATAATGGTGAATAATGATTTAATTCTGTTTTTATTTTTTTTATTTACAAGCCTATTATGCTATTTTTTTTGTTTTACTTGGAATCGCATAAAATGCTAATAAAACAGGCCCATACTTATATGCGGTGTACATTAATTATGTACATAATTATGTACATTTTTATTTAGATAATACATAATTATTTAGATCATATTACAATGCAATTATAAAATAAAATGTACAAAAATTCAGTCTGATTAAACACACAAACCTTTATTTTCTATGAAAAAAACAAAACAACTTTGACAATCTTTGAGTGCTTGACAGCAATGTTTTTATATTCTTTATTGTTTACTCTCCTTCCTGGAAAAGGAGACACAATATCATGCAGTTGATGACATTTCTTTAATTGCTTTCATTTGCAACGGCAAAATGTGAGTAAAATGTAAACTGCACAATTAATGCAGTAACCTCAAATAACTGATTATATAAGCATGATCAGATGACTAATCGATGATTGTGATGGGTCTAATATAAAACTAAATGCAAACAAATCATTATAGACGGGTGACGAGTGAAGGCACACCTCGTCTGCTGTGCTGGTCACTGGATTCCTGTTTTTTGCGTCACTGCAGCGCTCACAGCCAGGACAAACGAACACAGTTTTGATAAAGCGTCCGTTCGCTAGCGGTTCTCGCTCTAACCCTTATTAAATTCTGGCCAGTGCAGCTGCGTTTCTCGGTTAATCACGCTGCCAAACACATCAGGCCTCTCCTGCTGAACGCTTCCCATCGCCAGCAGCAAACAGACTCATCGAGACACGCAGAGAAACGCTAATGAAGAGAGAAAAACAGGAACGCAGCAACCTTTACCGCACTGTCATTATGTGTTTACTCACAAACACGGCTCACGTCTGTCTGTCTGTCTGCTTCAAACCACACCAATGCCTCCTGACCGCCGTAATTAAAGACGCGCCGCGATATGTGAGCCAGTATATCGCGCATTCAGCTGCAGAGCCGAGGGTATAAATAGAGGCGGAGAGGATTATGGGACATTTCACTTCTGAGTATGACTCACTCAAAGACGACGCTGTCATTCAAGCCGAATTACCAAAATAGACACTCTGTAAACACGCACAAGAATATCTGAGAGTCAGGATGTTCTCGCTGTCTGTGAGGAACAACACGACGGCGGAGGATCCATGAACGCCCCATCGACTCATTTACTCGTGGAAATGACAGAAATCATCAGCTCCGGCTGACAGCAGGCGCACTAAAGGTCGGGAAACGGCAAAGCGAAGCGGCAGAGATAATGTCACTCACGTCCTCCGGCTGAAGATGGTCAGCCTCGATTTAACCTCATCACGAGACCCGCCAGTTTCTCACAGCTAGGGTTAAACCCATATGGATTTTTTTGATGGCCATCGGAGATAATTAAAAATATGGTTGATATCCTGGGCCTGGCGATATATGGGTCGAGCCGTACTCAGAATCTGCTCAAACAGACACACAATAAACCCGCACGCAGCGGCAGTGAATCGAGAGCCAGAGACTCTGACAGAGACGGTTTACTCTCTGTTGTGGATGAGCTTTGATTGCATTAGGATCGAACCACAGCGAGAAAGAGCACAAAAGCCTCCACACAAATGCACTCTTTCATTATTCACTCTGTTTCTCACAGATGAAGACACATGAATTACACGCTCGCTCCGGCCAGTGAATATGGATTGAGAGCTGAAGCCGTCTCATGTCTTAATGTTTTATTGCTTTCAGACGAGTCTGTGCTGGGTTTAACTGTCCAGTATTACACCGCGATCTCCGGACACCGTTTTACTCTGAGCAGTTTCACCTCAAACACTTCATCTTAAAGAGCTAAAGCTTCTGCTTCAGTCATTCAAATTAGCTTCTGGATGACTTTGTTTCTTCAGCAGATTTGGAGAAATGCAGCGCCATTTTCTATAATCCATAATAACGCTTCCTGCAGTGAAAAAGTGCATCTGCTGTCGTCTCTCACATCAACATCCAGCCACATATTAGTTTAGAGCTGTTTTGTCTTGTAAACGCTGCTTGATCTGTGCAAACT
>NC_081161.1:48711838-48721992 GCF_012432095.1 Onychostoma macrolepis
TACATTATTTACACATTATGAGCACATAACCCAACCCCTGCCCTAAATTTGTCAATAAAACACAAGATATAACAGGCAGATACAACTACTGTCATAATTTATTCAAAAATATTAATATTCCAAGTCTTCCGAGGCAAAACATTTGATTTGTGAGAGGAGTAGACGCGTTAAGCTCATCCCGTATGCAGTCTGTGCGAATTCAAAAATGCCGCCAGAAGAAGCCTTGGTTGTGAAATGCTATTGGCTCTTGTGTGTCTCGTGACCGATTGCGTTTTGCTGTTCTGACAGGCTATTGGCTCTTCTGTGTCTCGTGACCAATTGCGTCATGCTACGGGACTTGAGTATCTTTTGAATGAGATGTGAGCGTTAACGGAGCGGGTCATTTTCAGCGATTAAAACCTTATGTTTTGCTCTCTTCTTCTCATAAAGACTTCGTATGGCTTCAGAAGACCTGGAATGCAGCACGACTTGTTTGTAATGCTTTTATACTGCTTGTTTATGGGCAGTTTTTGCAATAAACACCGGTGACTTAACTTACATTTGCCTGTTAACTGTTACGTGTTTTATGTTGTTCAGAAGTGGGTAGGTTTAGGGTAGGTGGGTAAGGTGCTCCAATAAAAGTATAAATGTATATAAAATTATTTATATTTTTTACAAATGCATGCAAACCATTAAACTAAGACAAACAACTGAAAACAACGGCGGAGAACGTATTGTCATTTTCCATAAGCGTCTTGACCTGACGCATAAAGCAAGCAATTGAAAGCAATGGAGTTCCTATTTTGTCATATAATGACGCCTAGGGGCACTTTTGGCGTCTTCATAGTGACGCGAAAGGCGTTTGACCATGCTTCAGTTTTTGACGCCTTGGGAGTGAGAATGGGTTGGCTGATCGGGTTAGTCGCACAGGTGCTCCTAAATATGTTTTGATAGTCGCACACAGTAGCTACTTTTCAGTCGCCCTGTATAGCCCTGGCAATGTGTCATGATATTTTCTCTTCTTTTTTAAATTTACGTTTGCACAACCGCCAAGTCGATGCTGCCTATCCATTTGTGAATAAATATGCTCGACTCTGACTGGGGGGAAGGGGCAAATACACTGGGACCTGACCCAATCGCAATTCTTTATATGCGTGCATATATTTGATATTCTCTCTGTATATTGTATCATTAACTGTTCATTTTCTATGCATCTGTATCTCTTCCAGCAAAATAATATATACAAAACATGAAAAAATATTTTAAAGGTCTTGTCATTATCGTAATCACTTGGTGCCCCCCTATTGGCTGGTGCCCCAGGGCACTCGCCCAATCCCGTCTATGGATAATCCGGCCCTGATCACAATAAATACATACAATATACAAGTCAACAGCAGATGAAACAAAGCTTCATTCAAACTCATTGTTCTAACAATCATGTATTTACAGACGGTGAACCCCACATCCTACTGCCATCTCAACACAGATGCGTCAATTCTGCAGCTGCGCTGTGCTGTGCTTCACAATCTTGCTCTTCTCAATGAGGACAGCGTTGACCCAGAGGATGAGGAGGAAGACCATGAGTATGTGTACTTAATGGAGCCCCCATTAGTTATGCATTATAAAACGTGTTTTTACAGCAAAATCACAAATATGCTATATATTATGTAGGTCACAGACAGGGTTTAGATTAAGCCAGGATTAGGTCATAGTTCAATTAGGACATTTAAGTAGCTTTTATAAACGTGCCTTGGATAAAAACACTACTGATGTGCATCTTGAGACAAAACAATGATTTTAAGATCAGTCAGTTCAAGTTGCTTTCAGTTAAAACAGCTCAGACATGCATTTTAGTCTGGGACTACTCTTGACTAGCCTTGTCTGTGAAACAATACCACTGTATGAAAATGACTTACACACTTCAATTTAAACGGTTATTTCGGGGGGAATATACTCCCGTCAAGCTGCCATCTTGCCAACAACATCTCGTTTTGACATCTCGCGTGGTTCTGTGTGATTTGGAGAACTTCAAGTTACGCCCCCTTCTTCAAGTTACGCCTCCTTCCAGTTACGCCCCTCTCTTGCAGTCCGCAGACAGACGCTATTGGATCCGCCTGCAGAGTGACGTCATAGTTCCCCCACTTTATATTTCAATTAGTTTGTGAATTTTACTATATATTTATTTGATTATATATATATATATATATATACACACACATACATACATATATAAATTAAACACATACATACATATATATATATATATATATCTTGTTTTTGTTTTGTTGCTTAACACTTTCCTCCCCCTGGAAACTCTTTTGTTTGTTGTAAATTTGTCTTTTTATCTTTTTTCTTTTCCTTAATTTAGGCTACATCGTTCCGGAAAATCAAACAAAAATAACAGAAATGAATGGGGAGAGGGTAGATGTCTGAGGCGCCAAGACTGTGACCAAATACACTCAAAGTAAAGATCATCTGATCTGATCAGCGACCCAAAGGCTCTTTAGTTTTCTGATTATAGCTTTGTGTTTAGAATGTTTGTGGCATTTTACGATGAATGTGATTTACTGATGAAATCACTGAAACATTAAAACTAAGTTATTTCATTTATTTTTTCCCCTCCCATAATAAGATTTAAAGTCTTTTACACTCAAAAACCCATAGTCCTCATTTTCAACAATTCACTTTGATATTGATTGTTCTCTGCACAATCCAGCACTAACTGTTCTCTCTGCTTTACAATAGTAGAAATCCCTCATGTGTCTTTGACAATAATAATGTCAAGATGTAATGAGTTTGTGTGAAACAATAACATTTCTATAACTCAATTCATTCACGTAATGTTCTCTGTTTTCTCCTGATCGTTTACATTTGCAGTCATGGCAATAGGCTTTTTTATCAAATACTTATTGCAGAATGTGTGTAATAATGAGAGTTGTGTGCTTGTACAGACACTAAGGGAAGTCATTTATATAAAATTAAGAAACTGTTAGATGCAAAAAAAAAAAAACTATGTTGTAGAAATAGGAAGATGTCACAATAACTAGGGCTTGTAGACACAGTAGAACATGTGATATATGAATGAGAAAGTTGAGAAGAGAAAGTATATATTTACTCCTGTAAAGCCTAAAATTACGAAATCATACTTGGACAATATTTAGAAATATGATAGTTTATTGAACATTTTGACAAAAACAAAGAAAACAGTTTCATAATTTTTATTTTATTTTTATGGCTCGTAGTATGATACAGTGAGAAGCTCATACTGGAAAGGAGGGAGAAAGAGAAAAATATTTACTCCAATATGCAATATTTGGTGCAGATGCTGATATTTATGGCCAAAATGCTGATGCTTGCAATGCAAATCAAAGAGATCTTTATAACAGTATAGCAGACAACTTACATACAATTACATAAATATCAGAAGTCACTCTCTCCAATAATAACTCTTAGTAAGATGATATTTAAATGCTTAGTTTAGATATAAAATCGTTCAGTCTTATTGGTGGAGGTCTGTCCAGTTAAAATATAATAATGAACACATTCCTCACATTCAATGCAGTTTTATTATCAGACATTATTAATGTCTCTGTCTCAGCTTTTATTGACAATCAGGTTAAAAATTATCATGTTTGTGAGCAGAAACATCTCAATGCTAATATTTAATCAATTTGAACATTTTTATTTAACAGGTTTTGTTTGTTGTGTCTTTAAAGGGCATCTTTCAATAGCTTACAGTGTATTTGACTCACATTAAGAAACTTGTTTTGGAGTAGATGCTGAGTCCGGAGGTCTTTCTGTGTGGAGTTTGCTGTTCTCCGTGTGTTGGTTTGGTTTCTCTCACAGTCTAATACGGTCTAATACACAGCACAGGTGAATTAGAGACAGTAAATCATCCGTATGTGTGAGAGTGTGATCGTGTGTCTGTTAGTCTTGTGATGGACTGGCCATGTTCAGTGTTTCCCAGCCTTCAGCCTCAGACTCCAGCATCCTGTGACTCTATACATGCGGTTTGGAGAATGAATGAAATATCAGGTTGAAGTGTGTTCCTCTGTTACGGAGAACTGGCTGTGGTCTTCAGTAGAGGTAACTGTAACACACACACACACAGAGTCTGGTCAGCTATCCTTGTAGGAACTCTCCATAGGCGTAATGGTTTTTATACTGTACAAACCATATTTTATATCGCCTAAACCTACACCTTACAGGAAACTTTCTGCATCAGACAGATGTTGTACCTCTCGCTCTGCAGCATTTGAACAGCAGCACGACGGTCGACAGCAGATACGGACAAGCTGCCAGAAGAAAACTGAGGATGCTGAAGACAGAAATCTGACCTGAACGTGACACTGAAAAACAGAGCAACAAGCACATTATTGAGCAATTACAAATCTCCTAAAGGCTTTCAAAGCATTGAAATACATAATCTTATCTCAATCTCATGTTTATTCCACCACCATGTCCCCTTAGGTATGTGTTAAAGGGACAGTTTAACCTTATTTTGCCATTATTAAATACATAAATGGCAACGTCTTGGTTTAAAGATTGTATTGTAATCCTGTAGTTAATGCACTCTTAATATCAGTGAATTGTAGGATGGTGGTTATGAGGTGTTGAGGATTTCTCTGTATTTCGGTGTATGTGATTTGTTAGTTACAGATTCGTTCATGTGAGTTATGTGAAATAATAAACACAGCTGTCAATAACTGATTGCTCATCAATAAAATCTCATCATCTGACAGAGACGGAGCTCCACTGACTCTCACCTCTGACGGAGATCCAGCTCTTGGGTGACGCTCTCTCTCTGTTTTACAGGAGTAGAAACCCTCATGTGACTTTGAGACAGTCGTGATGTTCATCTCTCCTGTCGTCTGATTCTGGATGAGTGATCCGTCTTTATAGAAATCAGCTCCGAGGATCGGGGAGTTTGTAGATCGATGTAAACAGTGTAGAGTCAGAGTATCTCCCTCAATCACAGGATCAACAGAACTCTCCAGAATCACATCACCATCTACACAACACAAGAGACACATGCATGTAAGAAGATGGTGATACAGATTGTATACTTAACCAGAAACAAACATTAAGATGAGGAAGCCAATATGTGCAAAGAGTGTAGCTGCTGTGATTAGAAACAGGACTCACCGTGTACAGTGATGTTGAGAGGATGGCGTTTCTCTCCAGATTCAGACTGACACCAGTAAACTCCAGAGTCAGATGTGCTGAGAGAGACGATTCGACATGTAGATCCTGCTTGTTTTGAACAATCTTCTGTGTTTCTGTCTGTGTATCTTCTCACCGTCCATCCAGCAGAGTTACTCTGATCCTCACAGCTCAGAGAGAGAGAGTCAGACGAGAAGTGTTGACTTCTGCTGGGACTGACCTCCAGAGACACTGAAGGAGAAACACCTGAGACAGAGATGAAATCTGAGATCCTGAAGAGTCAGAAATTAAAAATCATTGAATATTTCGTCGCCTTGGAATTATAAGGTTCTGTCTGCATTCTGAGTGGTTTTGAGATATTGAGCAAATGATACGAGGAACAAGTCTCTTTCCTGCATGAAACTGACAGAGACCCTAAATGTATTGTAAATGTACAATATCAAAATCCTCTCAAATTTTTAAAGGATTTCTTGAACAGGTCAAATGCAGACAGAACCTTCTGATTCTAAAAAGTCATTTTCTGCTTGGAATTATAAGCTTCTATCTTACAAAACATTAATTGAAGCAACAATTTTCAAGAAATGCAAATAGTTTATTTATAATTTGTTTTAAAACATAAAATGTGTGTTATAACAATGTGTCACATGTATGAGAAAGTTAAATTTAATGTTTTCTTTAATCACATTTATTCCGTATTTTAGGACAAATAATTTTTTCTTGGTTAAGTTAGGCATAAAAGGCAATACTAAATATTTTGTCCAGTGCTGATGTTAATTTTATCTGGATTATAGGGTAATTAAACACATTATTGAGGGAACAGTTAAGGCAGCTAACGTTACTCTAATCAATCTGACCAGGACTTTATTCCACAAAAAGAGGGAAAATGGCGTCTCTTCAGTATGGTCCAGATAACATGCTGACGTTTATTGTTGTAATTAAGACCCCATCATTTAAATTGTTGACTATTTGATATTTAAGGCTTAATGTTGTAAAATTTAAGACATTTTCGGGTCTTTAGCGACCCAGACTTATATCCAGCACGGATGGATCTCTAACTGCTGCATTAGCAAACTCTCCTGATATTTTAACAACAATTTGATAAAAAAAAATAAAATAAGCATAATTCCTTACCTTTTGAAACTTAGAAGGGTTTGATTTGAGCAGATGATTTTACATCACTGTCAGAGCGCATTTCCCAGTAACTTATACATTCAGCATCTGCTCATATTCACGATCTCAATATATTCTCAAAACTATCGTTTTCAGCATCTTCAAAAACAACATTTTGATCGCTATTCACCACATCCATCATCAAACGACAGTGACACTTATATTTCATTATGTGCAGTAATTGCTCTGCAGTAAAGCCATTCAAGCCAGTTCAATTTTTGCAGATGATTATTTGTTTTATGCATGCGCTAATTATGAGTGAAAAATCACGTCATCGTTGTGTTTTAAAAAGTGCCACTTTGTGGAATAAAGGTGAACTGCTTTATTGATTCTGCAGACAAGTAATTATTGATGTTTAATGTTTAATCTTTCCTGCTGTTATGAAGCAGTCCGGCGACATGACAAAGAACGCTGATGCTGATTGGTTCTCTTGCGTGCATTCAAAGAGCTGATTGGCGGATTCACAGATTGAACTTTATAGAACCAAGTTAGAGTTCGACTTTGTAGATAGAACCTTTTGTTTTCTAAATAAAAAGTCCTAAAATGTACACAACTTTATATAAAAAAAAAAAACATCACATAATGTAAATAAGTTGTCACAGAATAAGAATATGTGAACAAATCAATTTTGACAAAAATATCAGATAGAACCCAGGGTTTCTGCAGGATTTTTAAGCTCAAATTTAAGACTTTTTAAGACCTGCACAAATAAAATGAATACCACATGAGCGGGGGAGGGCAATGTCTATAGTACCTTATTAAATTGTAAAATGACTGTAAAAAAGCATAATTACAATTTTTTTTATAAAATGATACATTTTACATTTCAGCCTTTAAACCACTTTTAAGAAAATGGATAAGTCAAAAGGAGGGTGAATTCGGGTAATCTGGGACACCTAAACTCCAGTGTGTTTATTTCCTGTTCTAATCAAATTTAGTCAACAGGACTTTTACTATAATTTTAGCATGGATGTCATGTGACAAAAATCACATGACTTAATTAATGAGGGTGATTCTACAGAAAGGGGCGGGGCACTTGTCAATCAAGAAGCTCCCCTGGGAATTGCATGACGAGATCAATGACATAGGATTCTGACTAGATTCATGTTAAGGACATAAATCTGTTATAAATAAGACAATGTTCCTAATCGTTGTCAAATTATGTTTGTGATCTATTCAAGCAACACAATATGTATTAAAATGTTGAAAATGTGTTTTAGTTTTTTTCTTTCAAACATTTTTTTGTTGTCCCACATTATCAAATATGATTGAGAATGTGGGACAGCATGCTTTGGGTAATCTGGGACAGTCTTCAAATGGGGGAAATATGCATTTAGGGACTTTATAAATCTAATGACAAGGGTTAATATATGCCATAATGAGAAATGGGTGTTAATTCTGGAGGTTATAACATTAGCACAAGTTCACAGTAGCTAGCAGCTAGCTAAAGCAGCTAGCTAGAGAGATGCTCCAGAGACAGAATCTGGGAAACATATTCCAATAGCAAGCAAAAGTATCAGGATGAAGTAAACCGTTAATTTAATTTCCCAAATTCCCAGTTAGTTTAGTATATACAACGGTTCAAATCACTGAGAAGGAGGGCGATCTGCGCCCAGACCAGTTCACAATGTTCTGTTCACAAACGCACACACACACACACACACACACACACACAGTCATTAAGTCAGCAAAAATATGAAAATATCCATGGCCTTTAATTAACTCAATGAAATGTATTACAAAATGCAATGGCACCACAGCGTCAGGAAAAGAGATGGCAATAGAAAGAGCGAGCGAGAGAGAGAGAGGGAAATAAGAGAAATACGAAGAAGCTAAACCAATGGAATGAGAGTAAAATGAAGGGAGCTATTGGTGATATTGTGTTTGGCATGCATAAAGTATGGTGAATATAGGCTTTTTTAGGCCTAATACATATGTCCCAGATTACAAAGTGACCTGTCCCAGATTATCAAATTCAGGCAGAATTTTTTTGGGGACACAAAAACACTTAATAGGTGTGGCATGTCTCCTCTGGGCATAATATCTACATTATTTCTTCTGGTGTGGTTAGAAAACATCTTAGGGATTTCAGAAAAATCTAATGTGTTGATCTAATGTGTTAGATAGATATCGAAATAAATCGCAGAAGTCAAAATTGCAAAAAATGTCCCAGATTACCCGAATTCACCCTATTTATTATATTGATTTAAACAATTATTATCAATAAAATTATTATATAAATTAAATAACATGAATTAGGGGTGTGCGATATTGACAAAAAATGATATCTTGATTTTTTCTGGGATTTTATCGATAATGATAATGAGACGATATTTTGCTGAGTGTGTTATTGTGCTGGTATCTTAAAGATTACCGTGGACAGCTGACTCCTGAATTTTTTTGGTATTCTTCATATTCTGTGTGATCAGTTCACAGCAGTGATAGAAATTAATCTTTTCCAATAAGTTTTATGGGTATTTTTTACCTTTAAGCCATTTCTTCTAAAAGTGTGCATCATCTTTTGAGTCAAATTCTTGCATTTGGGTTGTTACCAAGCAAATGAAATCGAAATCAACATCAACAAAATGTATCTTTGCAATGCATCTGAAGAGGCATTTAGATGTATTTACACACTGTTTAATGCAGCTCAGAGGGACACAGAATGCTAACCTGCAGTTACAAATGCATAAATAATGTTTTGATATTTGAAACATAAAACGTTGAAAACTGATGTTTGAAATTATTTTTAAAAAAGAAGATACTTTAAATGTGAAATTAAAACCGCCTGCAGGTGGCAGTAAGTCAGTGTTAATAAGTGAGTCATTGTGATTGAACCGAATCATTTAAACGGTTGATTCATTCAGGAACGAAACTCAGAGACGCAAAAACAGCTCTGTGGCTGTGTTTGGAATGATTTTGTTGGAGAAATAGAGCAAAAGCAGGAAATATGGCGTCTAAAATGTAAGTATTTTAATATTAACTTCTTGTTTGTTCACGGGATGCTATTCGCTCTGTTGTGGAGAATATTCCCGGCATTTGCCAACCGAAGCCCGAACAAGAAGAGTGTTTGGTTCACATTTTGAATGGAGGTGATGTTGTGGCCCGACTCCCGACAGGTTTTGGGAAAAGTTTAATTTATCAACTGTTACCGATCGTCAGCGAGAAGCTGGGGAGGCCAAAGTTCGGCAAGGCAATAATTGTGGATGCGTAGATTTACTTCAAATAATCTGCAAAAAGTCCTTCACAGCCATCTTCACTCCGGTATTTCGCTCGATGGTTTTGTTTTGGCCGCATACCTGTGTTTACAGCGGCTTGTAAACACGTCGTAAAGTTCGAGGTGGCTGAGCCGGCGAATAACATGCGTCATAACCAACTGTTATGTGATTGGCTTACGGGTACACCAATGATTTTAAACTTCAGACAAGCGCCCGCCCACGAGAAAGTAAACGCTTGTCAATTATGCCCTTCCAGACTCTGTCTACGAAGCAAAGCGAAGTAGCAGAGTTTAGTATTACCAGGCTACATTTAATATAAGCTACATGAAATACTGAAATAGTGAACTTGTCTCTTATTCAGTTCTGATAAATGAAGATCCAAACAGAATATGATCACTCACCTGATACAGTCAGTGTAACAGCAGCACTGATGTCTGATCTCTGTGAGTCTGATCTCTCTCCTCTACAGCTGTATTCACTATCAGACACATAAGCTGTGAAACTGTACTCTGCTGTTGTTGTTGTTGTAAATGGATTGTGAGTGTCTCCATCTTTAAACCAGCTGTATCTCCACTGAATGTCTCCTGCTCGCTGTATGTCACATGTGAGAGTGACTGTCTCTCCAGT
>NC_081161.1:48722092-48733198 GCF_012432095.1 Onychostoma macrolepis
AGAAAAAGAAAAAGACGAAAACAATCTCAGTCGATCTCGCTGGTCCGGGGTTCAAGCGCGGTTATGTCCGCTGCAGGCGCGGGAGAAAGCTACGTTAGCTAACGGATGAGAAATGTCCCGTCGTTTAGACAAACAACAATTTTCGCCGATCACAAACAGTCGAGGAAAGCGATAAAAGGTAAATGTCAGAAAATAACGTCCATAGAAGTAACTTATCTAAAACAAAGTTTGCAGCTTCTCATCCACAGATCCTTGAATTCACACACAATCAAGATGATAATAATTACGCCGTTAACCGACTCACAGCGCCGGTGTGGGGGCGTGGTTATAGATAAACTAATAATATGAGTTAATAACCTTGATATTTTACATTCGTCAAAACAAATATGCCTTAGTTGAACTCTTAATGAAAAATATTTATATTTATCAATGTTTTGAACTAAAAAAATGTTACTTGAAAAATAAAACAAATAATGGTAAATTTAATTGAAAGACAAATTATTAATTGGATGAATTACTGCTTGAAAAACTTTTTTTTTTTTCAGTGTAGCTCAGGGGACATTATAGATGAGATATTTCAGTGCTTTTGTGTTTACTCAGAAATTTTGGTTCCACAAGAAACTTTTTGAAAGCCTTGAGGGACTCCGTAATGTTGCTCAATAATGTGCTTGTTTCTCTGTTTTTCTGTCACGTTCAGGTCAGATTTCTGTCTTCAGCATCCTCAGTTTTCTTCTGGCAGCTTGTCCGTATCTGCTGGCGACAGTCGTGCTGCTGTTCAAATGCTGCAGAGCGAGAGGTAACACTTCTGTCTGATCCGTCTCTCCTCTGGGTGTCTTTTCTCAAACCATTCACATTCACTGACAGACAGACCTTTACTCTCTTTATGTTAGAGATCAATATTCACAACAGATGGTGGTGGTTCATAAGCAACAACTGCAGTGGATACAAAACAGAAAGTGTTGACTTGAAGTGTGTGTGTGTGTGTGTGTGTTTCACAGTTACATCTACTCAAGACCACAGCCAGTACGGTGTAACGGAGTAACAGAGGAAGAAACTTCAACCTGATACTTCATCTATTCTTCAAACACAAGAACAGACACATGTTCACACTTTCACACATACGGATGATTTAGAGTCTCTGATTCACCTGTGCTGTGTATTAGACTCCGAGAGAAACCAAACCAACACACGGAGAACAGCAAACTCCACACAGAAAGACCTCCGGACTCATCGTCTACTCCAAATAGAGTTTCTTAATGTGTCAAATTCACTGTAAGCTATTGAAAGTTGCTCTTTAAAGTCACTCAAAGAACAAACAAAACTGTTAAAAATAAAAAATAAAAATACAGCTGTTCATAACTCCTTCTACATGAATGAAATGAGAAATCGTCAAACTGATGAAATATCAGGACAAAGAGATTTTTACAGTTTTAACTTGATTGTCAATAAAAGCTGAGACGGAGATATCATTAATATCAGATATATTAAAATTGTGTTCATCAAATAGCTTCTCATTTCTTTAATTTTCAAATGTGCAAATGAGTGCCTCCACTAGGTCCAGGGTAAACGTACCCATTAAGCACACTTCCATTTTAGACATCAGATTATAAAAAGAAACAATTATTTATTTATTATCCTACTTGATGTCTTAACCAGTTTATGTGTTTGCTACATACCTCCTGTTCTTTCAAGTCAATCGGATCATTGCACTCCAAGATATGAGTCTCCATATGTTCACACTGTCTGGCGGCCATTTTGAAATTAAGAGATTAATGTTCAGACTTTTGCATATTATAACCTGGAACTTGGATGTGGGAAATAATTACATTAGATCCAAAAGATAGTTTTAGCAACACAGCGCAGATGCTACAGAACACAGTTAGCTGACTAGCTGTATAAGATTGTGTGCTACGCTAACATATTACTTCACAGGCATTACTGGCTTGTACTTTTACATCCATAATATTATAAATTGACAGTTTATTGCTGGTCTGTTGTTTTACAGTGTTGTAATTTTTAAAGATTTCATATTATTTTAAGGTGAGTTTAAAGTGTACACGACTATGAAAATCACACAGCTTCAGTGTGACATCAATAAGAAAATGTATAATCTCATAGATATTGTTAATAATAGTTGTTCATATTAAAATATGTATGAACTTAATACATGACCTAGACTATTTATTTAGCAAAAATACTGTCATTTTAATAAATATTATATTAAATTTATTAAAAATTGTTGCTGCTCCAATTAAGCTCTCTTTAATCTCTTCCACATTGAACGTCTGTAAATACTTCATAAACAGACTTTAAATATTAACTGATGGTTGTCACTTTAAGTTAAGTTAATCAGTTTTCTATGGATTCTGTGACTCAAATCTGCAGACTGGCTCTGATCTTTGGCATCTAGCATCAGCTTCTCCAGACTGTAAATCTGTGGAAAATCATGTGTATTCCAGCCGTAAGAGACTAAAGATCAGCTGACATCCATTTAAAAGTGGTTTGATAATGAGGCTAGTTTCTGTGTTCATCTCCATGAATTAAATGTTTTATTGCTTTGTTTTATTTGATTTTTGAATATGTGCTACTTAGCTGAACGTGGACTATAGATGTTACAATGTGCTTAGATGACACTTCATTATGAATATATCGACTTGAATGCATTGTTGCTTGATTTTAGTCTTCTGTTTTTTTTTTTTTTTTTAAATTATTATTATTATTATTTTTTTTGTGATTGAATTTGTACCTTCAAAAAATATATTTTTACAATTATTCTTTAAAAAATGTCCTTAAAATAAACAAGAATTTTTAATAAAACATGATGTGAGCTTAATGGGAACAGGGTGTGCTTAAAGAACACAAAATGTACCCATTAAGCACAGCCAGACTTTTTTAATTTAATGATGTATATCTTAATTGAAATGCTTTTGTCATTTAAAATGAAATTAAATATTTTTCGTGTGAGAGATTAATATTTTATTTTAACTGATTTATTTTTATTGATTTTAGTGAGCTTAATAGGTACGTTTACCCTCCTTCTTTTGCTAAATCAAGACATGAAGACTGGAGCATGTCAGAAAGGAATTTTGAATCTCCAAGAAGTTTTTTAAACAGAACAGAAGGTCTTGGGCATCTACTGACCGTTCCCCAGTTTGTTCCCCAGCTATTTCTTCAAGGACTCGTACCACTGCTGGCAACCTGTCCATTAAATTGCGACAGGCCAAATACCTGCATGACCACGTGTGTCACTAAACCGTTGAAGTTCTCTGGGAGCACCTGGATACATTTCACCTTGAATTTACAGCCACTTTTGGTGCACCACTGATCCAGACATGAATACATATAATTTTTGCACTGTGTCAACCAGCACAAGGTTGAGGCAGTGAGCATTACAGTGCACATAAAAGGCTTGCTTTGCCAATTGCTTTATATGTGTCTGCACACCACGGTGCTTGCCACTCATGACTGCAGCCCCATCATAAAACTGACCTACAAGATTACTCTTGTTTTCCAGACCATCTTTCCAGAATATCAATAATCTTTCGTGTCAGTGTTTCAGCATCTAAGCGTTCAGCATGTTCAAACTGTAAAAAAAAAACCTTTCATTTATTGCACCATTACTTTACTACAAATGAAATCTGCTCTTTTTTGCTAAGATCTTTAGTTTCATCTGCTAGTATGCTGAAAACACCTCTTGTATTATTGAGGTGCGCACCATCTCTGCTAAGCAAGACAGGATCTCATTCTGGATATCAGTATATTTTGCATTGCCAGCTGCGTTCATTTTCTTCATAATGTTAGGATTATGTTTCACAATCAGCTCCAATATACCTAAAAAGTTCCCTTTCCTGTCTGATTCATTGTTTAATTTGTGCCCTCTTTGGCCAATATTTTGTGTTGCAGTGTAAAGCAAGACCTCAGCTAATGTTTAAAAATAATCACGGTTCTTTTTAACCATTTTATTGTACTCTTTGTTTAGATTTCCAATTAGAGATTCCTGCTTTTTTTTCCAGACATCTCAAATTCTTTCCATGCCATCATTGCATCCTTGTGATGCTCAGTTTTACTGTGTGCAGTGAATCCTCCATCTTTGAATGTTGCCTTTTTCCAGTTTTTAAATCCTAAGCTTGAAGTGAAGCTTGATTGTGTGCGGCTGGGGAGGATAAAATGTCTACAAGCATAACAGAAGGCTGAGTCTGCGCTTATGTTGTATTCTAACCAGCGATGACTTGTGTACCATTCACTTTTAAAGCTTCTTCTTCTGTCTCCCTGAAGAGTCCTTGGAAACACCTTCAATTGTGGCTGTACTGAAGTTTCACCTCTGGACATAGAAATGTCTATAAAACAACAATATAATTCTATACAAATTCCATTATATTTGTATATTTAGATGCTAATAATACATGTAGGTTATTAGAATTATTATTATTTTTTTTGCAGGCACAACTTATGTAACCTAAGTAGACATACCTGGTGGGCAATGGCTGACTACATGAGTGTTTTTGCTCATCTCTGAGTCTCTGGTCTGATCGGAGTCGTCTCTATCGACACATGCTCCATCTCTGACTGGACTTCTGCTTCCTCCTCGTCTCTCTTAGAGGCAGACATTTCCACGGCTTCTTTCCTTTCTGCATCATTCATTTCCGCTGCCTCATTTTCATGTTCAGTTTTGCTGTTACTAGTCCTCTTTGTTAAAAAGGAATGTATTTTCCTCTGCTTTCCTTTTCATATTCTGTACAGTTCAGTCAAACATACAGTATTACAGTTTTTCTGAAATTTTCAAAACTACTTGTTCAACCTCCACATCATCTAGTCACTTGTGCACATCATAAAAGCAGTTTCTTTCTTTTGAACAAGTTGCGATTGCTTTGGTACATTTATGTAACTGATTATGTACATTTGTCTGCGGTCTCCTACATTATTGGTTGCTAATATCATGTCCCTCAAAATGTATTATATAGTTTTCTGTGCAATTGTCTTACCCTTCAAAACATCTGTTCATTAGTTCATCGTATAAGTCATTAAATGCAAAATGGTTGATCTAGTTGTCATAAACTGTCAAGCATATTTTCTACACATTTCTATAAAACATTTTGTAATTTTTCCATGAATTGTGCAAGTGAATCTTGACTTTCATTAATGAAGAGAATATAGATCAACCAATTATAAACCAGTTTTCTGAAATTGCTCAAAGGTGCATCTCATGATCCCTCAACTGGAAAGCATATAGACAGAGAACAACACAAGAGTTACACATTCTGACAGCGGATGAACATCCAGAAAACGATCAGGGTCAACAGCCGAGAGGAAGAAGAGGAGTAAAGATGCATGGTGGAAGGGTACAGAGGCAAAACAGATGAAGAGGCAGAAGAGGCCAAGAACAGAGGCGCATATCAGATTAAATAAGGCCGCTGATGTGCACCATGTTGTCAATCATGGCTTACAATGGCTGAAGGGTGCAGCTAAATATTGGGAGATCCACCATATCCTCAATAATTCAAACATTTCGAAACAGTCTCTTCAACCAATATCCCACATACAGTAATGTGTAAATTTGTACTTTTGAAATGGATATATGGCATACATAAGAAGCACAGCCTTCTGCATTTCAGTACAGTAATTGTCATCCAAACTGTTGCCAGTTTTCATCAGGTAATACTAACAGAGCACAGTGTTATATTAAGCATTTGTTTGTGAACAATGACACAAGTACTTGTCATTCTGATGGCAGTGATATGTTCATTGAGATAAATATTTACTTTTGAGAGATGAACTAAAGACTTTGAGTAAGATTTTGCAGGAAATGCATTGTGTGGTGCTGTTTGTACGAATTGTTTTGAGAAATGCACTTCTTTGCAAATATTCAGGACGATTCGAGAAATGCACCAAAGCGACTGAGAAAAACTGTAAGAAACACTTGTATTATTACATTTAACAGCTAGAGTTACACAAAGCAGCGACAGACCCATAATGTAAGATTATGTGTAATGTATTTTTTTAAACTTTGTATTTTAATATATATATACACATATACACATACATACATTTCATTTTTTTTATGGCTATAAAGGCCATAGAGTAGGCTATATCAGAAAGACAGATTCACAAATGGATGGATGGATGGACATAAGGACAGACAAACAAATAGATAGATAAATAGACAAACAGATAGATAGATAGATAGATAGATAGATGCTTATAAAAGTCATTCATTTTGTCTGTTGAGATTTGAATATTTTGACAGTTGGACTTTTAACCGTAGATATGTATGGTTTTAACAGCTTTGGCTCATCATGATTAATGGTACGATTTGTTTCTCATGATGAAACATCACAGTACTTCATTTTTTAACAAACTTTAACAAAAAGATTAGTCATTACACCGTATTCTCTTTCGTGCTGAACCGGACGTGACGTTAGCCGAGCGCGCGGCAGAGAAGGTGATTTTTACTGGAGCGCGCTCAACCGCTCCAGCACCAGTATGAATGAAGCTTGTCTTATAAACATGTGATTTTGTTATTATTATAATTAGACTAAAATCTACTACTAGATCCTTACTTATTTTAAATTGTATTTTATTTTTATGCATGCCATATTCACAAATAAGTCTAACATCGTGTCCTAACTACATGATTGACCGTCGGAATTCGCCCCCTAGTGGCAGTCGCACAATTTTCATTTCGGTCAACATGGGAGAGAAGCTGAATCTTGCGGTTTCGGAAAATCCAATTCTTTATGATACATCTCTAGAATCATACGGAGATGTTAACAAAAAATTGAAGCATGGCTGAGATTGTCGGTCTGTCAGGCGTGTTTTGTTTGCAAAATGTGCTGTATGTATGCAAACCCATAATTAGCATCTAGCCAATATTTCCATGCAGTTACTCCGTATTTTACAGTATTTGAGTTACAGTATTAAGACTGTAAATGCTGTAACATTTTTTAATTGTTGGTACACCTTAATTTTTAGCCCTTTCTACAGGTTCTTCCCCAGATAAGGCTGCAGGAGATGGCGACGAAGTGGGAAGGCTTCATCTGCTACAAAAGCATAATCTCAATAATGATCACCCAAGATGGCGGCGCGAGTACATCGCGAGGCTCTGGGTCTCTCCAGATTTTGCAATTTTGCTGTATTTTTCTTACTCATCTCGGGCCTGTTCGTGCAGAACAGTTGTGCCTTTACATCGTACACCCGTTGTGAGCTTTTGGATATCGGTTTGCAATTTCCGACACTTTTATGGACAATCTTCGACTCCTTCCTGAGATCGCTAGGACACCGAGGCTATGCACCCTACCGGCCGGGCGGAAGTGCTCGCAGGCGTCGAGATCGTAAACAAAGGCGGGGAAGCGCGGAGGACTAAGAGCTAAGCTAAGGCTAACACCACACCGGCTCTCTTTACCCAGCATTTTCCTTGCCAATGTCACGGTCGCTAGTGAACAAAATGGAGGAGATTCGACTCAGCATCACACACAGCAAGAAACTTTTGAACTGTAACGTCCTAATCTTCACGGAAACCTGGTTAAACAGCGGAATACCGGACACGCTATTGAGCTAGCGGGACGCCACACACTCCGGGCGGATAGAACATTAGATGGCTCCGGTAAGACCAGAGGTGGTGGATTGTGCATTTACATTAACAAAGCTTGGTGCACAAACTCTGCTATTGTTGGGAGTCATTGTTCAGCTAACCTTGAGTTTCTCATGGTTAAATGTAGACCGTTTATCTACCGGGAGTTCACTTCCACCATTATAACTGCAGCCTATATTCCCCGGATGCTGATGCCAAGCTTGCTATGAAAGAACTTCACGCAGCCATCAGTAAACAACAGACTGATCACCGGGCGGCTTTTATTGTTGCAGGTGACTTTAATCACTCAAACTTAAAGTCAGTGCTACCCAAGTTTCACCAGCATGTTTCCTGTCACACCAGAGGAAACAAAACCTTAGACCATGTTTACACAAACATGGCTGGAGCTTACGTTGCGACACCCCTCCCCACCTGGGACAGTCAGATCACCTTTCTTTGTTCCTCACCCCAAATATGCACCCCTCATCAACCGTGTGAAGCCATCAGTGAAGACCATCAAAGTGTGGCCTGCGGGGCAGATTCCACACTCCAGGAAAGGTTTCTACACACAGACTGGAGTATGTTTGCTTCTCAAGCCACCAGTGGCGCTCACACAGACATTGACTCTTACACCTCCTCTGTATTGGATCATATCAATATCACCATTGACAGTGTTACAACCCAGAAACAGATCACCACATATCCAAATCAGAAGCCTTGGATGAACAAGGAAGTGCGACTCCTGTTGAAGTCACGCAACACTGCCTTCAGATCAGGAGATGCACAAGCCTACAGCACATCCAGAGCAAACCTGAAGAGGGGCATCAAAAGGCCAAGCACTGCTACAAGCTAAAGATAGAGGGACACTTTTCCAACTCTGACCCTCGACGCATGTGGCAGGGCATTCAGGCCATCAGTGACTACAAACCCACCCACTCCACCCCCGCAGCCACTGATGTCAACTTCCTGAACGAGCTAAATTACTTTTATGCTCACTTTGAAAGAGACAACAGAGAAACTGCCACCAAGCTCAATCCCTCAGATGACCACCCACCAATCATACTCTCCTCCACAGATGTCTGCAAGGAACTGAGCCGGATCAGCGCGCACAAGGCTGCTGGACCAGACAACATCCCTGGTCGTGTTCTCAGGGCATGTGCGGAGCAGCTCGCTGGGGTTTTACAGACATTTTCAACCTGTCTCTTGCCCAAGCAGCCGTACCAACATGCTTTAAATGCACTTCCATTGTGCCAGTGCCAAAACACTCTAGTCCGAGGTGCCCTAATGACTACCGCCCTGTAGCACTCACACCCATCGTCATGAAGTGCTTTGAGCGGCTGGTCCTGGAACACCTAAAGACTCTCTACCATCCACATTGGACTCACACCAGTTTGCCTACCGTAGCAATAGGAGCACAGAGGACGCAGTTTCCATGGCACTGCACTCTGTGCTCACTCACCTGGACAATAAGAACACTTATGCACGTATGCTGTTTGTTGACTTCAGCTCAGCATTCAACACTGTCATCCCAACCAAGTTAATAGCCAAACTTGGAGACCTGGGCATCAATACCTCAATGTGTAACTGGATTTTGGACTTCCTGACCAACAGACCCCAGAATGTTCGATCAGGATTCACCTGCTCCACATCCATCACACTTAACACTGGTGTACCACAGGGCTGTGTGCTAAGCCCGTTTCTCTACTCCCTCTTCACCTCCGACTGCAAGCCTGTGTATGGATCTAATTCCATCGTCAAGTTTGCAGACGACACCACGGTGATTGGCCTCATCAGTAACAACGATGAGACTGCCTATAGGGAGGAGATCCAGCACCTGGCCACATGGTGCACTGAAAATAACCTGCTCCTCAACACCACCAAAACGAAGGAGCTCATCGTGGACTTCAGGAAGGAGTCAAGAGGCACACACGACACCATCCACATCAATGGAATGGCTGTTGAGCGTGTCTCCAGTTTCAAGTTCCTGGGGATCCACATCTCGGCGGACATGTTGTGGAAAACCAACACCTCCAGCCTGGTCAAGAAGGCTCACCAGCGCCTCTTCTTTCTGAGGACACTGAGGAAGAATCAGCTCTCCTCAGCTATCCTGGTGAACTTCTATCGCTGCGCAATAGAAAGCATCCTGACCAACTGTGTCACAGTATGGTATGGGAGCTGCTCTGTTGCGGAGCGCAAGGCACTACAGCGGGTGGTGAAAACTGCCCAGCGCATCACAGGGACTCCACTACCTGCCATCGAACACATCCAGAGGAAACGCTGTCTGCATCGAGCTCGCAGCATCCTTAAGGACTCCTCTCACCCAGCCCACAGACTGTTTTCTCTCCTGCCCTCCGGCAGGCGTTTCAGGTGCCTCCGGACCAGGACCAGCAGACTAAAGAACAGTTTCTTCCCAGAGCTGTCTCTTTACTGAACTCTACCCCGTTGATCCACTTCCTCATATTATTAACTCTTCTCTCCTACCTCACATCTGCCTTATTTGCACTACTGAATGTAAATATTTATCACAGTAACAACTGTTTACTTTTGTATCTTGCACTACCATACCTAAATTGGACTATACTCATTTGCACTGCCGACTGTTGTTACATTATCAATGCTTACATTAATATTTTGCACCGTATGTCTAATTGTAATACGCAATCACTTCCACTGCACTTTTACACCTTGTTTATAGTAACAGTCATCTGTATATATATTATATTGATAGTACATATCACCTGTAAATTCTGCCTATAGTAATAGCCATCTGTATATTTATTCACTATACATATTCACCTGTAAATTCTGTATATTTATTCACTATACATATTCACCTGTAAATTCTGTATATTTATTCACTATACATATTCACTTGTAATTTCTGTATATTTATTCACTATACATATTCACCTGTAAATTCTGTTTATATTAATAACCATCTTTCTATATATATTTATACATATACTCAGTACATATCCTTGTCCTGCACTTATTCAACCATTGTATATACTGCACTTGCTACTATTGCACTTCTGGTTAGACCTAAACTGCATTTCGTTGCCCTGTACCTGTACTTGTGTAATGACAATAAAGTTGAATCTAATCTAATCTAATCTAATCTAATAAGGAAGTGAGCCTAGATGTTCAGCTCCTGGCAGACAGGCATCTGGTGGAGTTTGAAAAGTGTCAGCTTCAAGAGCCCTGCTGAGTCTCTCAGGGTTCCCCCATCACTTCCACGGCCATCAGCACCCACACTGATTACTCTGAAGCAGTAGTTGGCATCAACTACTCCAAGTAATGCAATGGAATAGGTTCCTTTATAATTGTAGAAAAGGGAGCCTGATTTGGGAGGAGCTTGGATGACCACATGCTTACCATCAATAGCCCCTAAACAATTGGGGAAATTCCAGCGCACACTAAAGTCCTGGGCGACTGTCTGCCGATCTTCTTCTTGTGGCATTGACATCTGGGATCGACCAGACCCTCCCAGATAGCCTTTGCCACCTCCGGGACAATGTTGGACACTGTAGACCAGCCTA
>NC_081161.1:48733298-48741818 GCF_012432095.1 Onychostoma macrolepis
CTTAATGTGTCAAATTCACTGTAAGCTATTGAAAGTTGCTCTTTAAAGTCACTCAAAGAACAAACAAAACTGTTAAAAATAAAAATAAAAATACAGCTGTTCATAACTCCTTCTACATGAATGAAATGAGAAATCGTCAAACTGATGAAATATCAGGACAAAGAGATTTTTACAGTTTTAACTTGATTGTCAATAAAAGCTGAGACGGAGATATCATTAATATCAGATATATTAAAATTGTGTTCATCAAATAGCTTCTCATTTCTTTAATTTTCAAATGTGCAAATGAGTGCCTCCACTAGGTCCAGGGTAAACGTACCCATTAAGCACACTTCCATTTTAGACATCAGATTATAAAAAGAAACAATTATTTATTTATTATCCTACTTGATGTCTTAAACAGTTTATGTGTTTGCTACATACCTCCTGTTCTTTCAAGTCAATCGGATCATTGCACTCCAAGATATGAGTCTCCATATGTTCACACTGTCTGGCGGCCATTTTGAAATTAAGAGATTAATGTTCAGACTTTTGCATATTATAACCTGGAACTTGGATGCGGGAAATAATTACATTAGATCCAAAAGATAGTTTTAGCAACACAGCGCAGATGCTACAGAACACAGTTAGCTGACTAGCTGTATAAGATTGTGTGCTACGCTAACATATTACTTCACAGGCATTACTGGCTTAATTTTACATCCATAATATTATAAATTGACAGTTTATTGCTGGTCTGTTGTTTTACAGTGTTGTAATTTTTAAAGATTTCATATTATTTTAAGGTGAGTTTAAAGTGTACACGACTATGAAAATCACACAGCTTCAGTGTGACATCAATAAGAAAATGTATAATCTCATAGATATTGTTAATAATAGTTGTTCATATTAAAATATGTATGAACTTAATACATGACCTAGACTATTTATTTAGCAAAAATACTGTCATTTTAATAAATATTATATTAAATTTATAAAAAATTGTTGCTGCTCCAATTAAGCTCTCTTTAATCTCTTCCACATTGAACGTCTGTAAATACTTCATAAACAGACTTTAAATATTAACTGATGGTTGTCACTTTAAGTTAAGTTAATCAGTTTTCTATGGATTCTGTGACTCAAATCTGCAGACTGGCTCTGATCTTTGGCATCTAGCATCAGCTTCTCCAGACTGTAAATCTGTGGAGAATCATGTGTATTCCAGCCGTAAGAGACTAAAGATCAGCTGACATCCATTTAAAAGTGGTTTGATAATGAGGCTAGTTTCTGTGTTCATCCCCATGAATTAAATGTTTTATTGCTTTGTTTTATTTGATTTTTGAATATGTGCTACTTAGCTGAACGTGGACTATAGATGTTACAATGTGCTTAGATGACACTTCATTATGAATATATCGACTTGAATGCATTGTTGCTTGATTTTAGTCTTCTGTTTTTTTTTTTTTTTTTAATTATTATTATTATTTTTTTTGTGATTGAATTTGTACCTTCAAAAAATATATTTTTACAATTATTCTTTAAAAAATGTCCTTAAAATAAACAAGAATTTTTAATAAAACATGATGTGAGCTTAATGGGAACAGGGGTGTGCTTAAAGAACACAAAAATGTACCCATTAAGCACAGCCAGACTTTTTTAATTTAATGATGTATATCTTAATTGAAATGCTTTTGTCATTTAAAATAAAATTAAATATTTTTCGTGTGAGAGATTAATATTTTATTTTAACTGATTTATTTTTATTGATTTTAGTGAGCTTAATAGGTACGTTTACCCTCCTGCTTTTGCTAAATCAAGACATGAAGACTGGAGCATGTCAGAAAGGAATTTTGAATCTCCAAGAAGTTTTTTAAACAGAACAGAAGGTCTTGGGCATCTACTGACCGTTCCCCAGTTTGTTCCCCAGCTATTTCTTCAAGGACTCGTACCACTGCTGGCAACCTGTCCATTAAATTGCGACAGGCCAAATACCTGCATGACCACGTGTGTCACTAAACCGTTGAAGTTCTCTGGGAGCACCTGGATACATTTCACCTTGAATTTACAGCCACTTTTGGTGCACCACTGATCCAGACATGAATACATATAATTTTTGTAACAAGGAAAAGAAGCAGTTATCTTCTGGGACGGCTTTTACTGTGTCAACCAGCACAAGGTTGAGGCAGTGAGCATTACAGTGCACATAAAAGGCTTGATTGCCAATTGCTTTATATGTGTCTGCACACCACGGTGCTTGCCACTCATGACTGCAGCCCCATCATAAAACTGACCTACAAGATTACTCTTGTTTTCCAGACCATCTTTCCAGAATATCAATAATCTTTCGTGTCAGTGTTTCAGCATCTAAGCGTTCAGCATGTTCAAACTGTAAAAAAAAAACCTTTCATTTATTGCACCATTACTTTACTACAAATGAAATCTGCTCTTTTTTGCTAAGATCTTTAGTTTCATCTGCTAGTATGCTGAAAACACCTCTTGTATTATTGAGGTGCGCACCATCTCTGCTAAGCAAAACAGGACTCATTCTGGATATCAGCACTTGTATATTTTGCATTGCCAGCTGCGTTCATTTTCTTCATAATGTTAGGATTATGTTTCACAATCAGCTCCAATATACCTAAAAAGTTCCCTTTCCTGTCTGATTCATTGTTTAATTTGTGCCCTCTTTGGCCAATATTTTGCGTTGCAGTGTAAAGCAAGACCTCAGCTAATGTTTAAAAATAATCACGGTTCTTTTTAACCATTTTATTGTACTCTTTGTTTAGATTTCCAATTAGAGATTCCTGCTTTTTTTTCCAGACATCTCAAATTCTTTCCATGCCATCATTGCATCCTTGTGATGCTCAGTTTTACTGTGTGCAGTGAATCCTCCATCTTTGAATGTTGCCTTTTTCCAGTTTTTAAATCCTAAGCTTGAAGTGAAGCTTGATTGTGTGCGGCTGGGGAGGATAAAATGTCTACAAGCATAACAGAAGGCTGAGTCTGCGCTTATGTTGTATTCTAACCAGCGATGACTTGTGTACCATTCACTTTTAAAGCTTCTTCTTCTGTCTCCTGAAGAGTCCTTGGAAACACCTTCAATTGTGGCTGTACTGAAGTTTCACCTCTGGACATAGAAATGTCTATAAAACAACAATATAATTCTATACAAATTCCATTATATTTGTATATTAATGTTTCCTTCTCAGATTATTTCCCACACTTTTTTAAATCTGGTATCTTATTTTCTCTACCTGCAGCTCTTGGTTTGCAGCGGTCTCTCTGAGCATCTCTCTCTCATTTTCTCTCAGCAGTCAGCCTTGGCAACAGCTGCAGCACTACAGCAGGTCAGTCACAGTGAGCCAGTTCCAAACACTGTCATCAATCTTTACATCTTGTCATGGTCACATAACAATTGTTTAATCGGCTAATATATCTCCTATGTTTGTTTTAATGTCTGTAGTCTCAGATCACTTCCAGCAGTATCAGCAGCAACAACAACAGCAAAGGCAGCAACCGCAGCAGCATCCCCAGCAACCCCCTCAACATCAACTGTTCCCTGTAAGTTAATAGGTGCAAAGAAAATATTATTTAACTTTTAAACTTAAAATGGTCTTTTCTGTTCTTTGTTTCTTTTTCAAAACTGCATCATGGCATTTGCTGCTGTATCAATACAGAAGCATCCGCATCAATACGCGTATCAGCAAGAAATGCGTCACGATACATTGCTGTTATGATATTTTGAGCACAGCCCTATCTAAAGCCTTGTTTCATGTGCCTCTTTTATATTTTGAGCACCTGCCCCTCCAAAGGTCTCTGCTGTATCAGTATGTAGGCTACTTTTGATAATGTTAAAAAGGTTTAATATTTATGAATTAGATTATAAACTTGTCCATTTCGTTGGGAGTGCATTGTGCTTCTGCACTTTCTTAGGATATTTGATTGGTTCTGCCGCGCCGCGTCTGGTGTGGACAGACAAATTGCTTGTCGCTGGAATCTTGTTCCAATGGTTAAGACACGGTGTAAAATGTAGCCTAGGCTACATATATAGTCTATAATGTCAAAATCAGAGTATAATTAATTTTCCACATTAATTTCAGGCTTATGTTTCATAATTACAATGTACTATATATTTTTTTCTTTATTTGCCCCCAAAATTGGGTGAAGTTTAAACCATGTCTGTTACAACTAACCTGTGATAAGTTTGTGCCCCGCACACTCCTTGCTGTCTGTGTCATTATTGTTAAAGAACAAAGGGAAAAAAAAAACACTAAAATATTGACTGAATATTTGATAAAACCATTTTTATTCTTCCTCAAAAATGTTGCATTGCAAAAAGCAAAAGGATAAAGCGTTTTTTAAAATATAATTAAACACTGCGTCGTCAGAGTTGGTATGTGACTTTACCAGACACTTGCACTAACATTTTATGAAAATCAAGCTCAAATGGAGCTGGTTTTTGATCAGAGAATGACGGAGATCTGTGTTTTGTCTGTCATTAGAACGGCCGCATCTGAGGCAGCAAGTGCACCGCATTATACGCTTTCATCAACTTACAGGTTATAACTTTCACTGTAGCTATATGGGCGTTTAGTCTTTCATGTCATTTAATAAACTTGGCCAAAATCTCATGATATATAAAATGAAGTGCTATATGCAAGGATATTTAAAACGTACAAAAGTATATTAATTACAACTAGACGGCAAGACTCTTCTCCGCTCTTCAAACACACAAACACATTAGCCTTTACAGACATAGTGTTTTAGTGAAGAAAACGCTGTACTTATTCAAACATCAGTTATTTATTATTTACCTTTGCATTGCGAACTCTGTCTCCACGCTTCGTTCTGAATGGAGGTGGGGTGAAGTTACGAGGTTTCGCTGACAGTTTGAGGATCCATAGCGTTACAAAGTTTAGTGACAAGCTCTTTTGAATTCTTTTCATTGGTTAAATATTTGTAAAAACCTCAAACAGACATAAGGAAGACCAATAGCAGTGATTTAAAACAATAATAACGAAATATAGCCTAATAGAGTTTGGATTTTCCACAGCACACCTGATGGGTTAGGCTATGGCGACTGCACACCGAACATGCTTTTCCGCTTCAGAGTTGCCCCTGCTGTGCTGCCGCCCTAGGCAGCTGCCTAGTTCACCTATATGCACGCATTGGCCCTGTCTGAGCCGCTGAATACGCAGAGGATTAAGGTTACTTTCGCTTTGAAGTGAATGCGCCAATCTCCAATCTACATAAATGCGTCTATGTTCTCGTGAATCATTCGTGATCCAGCTTTATCTACAGAAGAAGTGAGTATAAGGGTTTTTATGAATCTTTGCAAATCGCCTTTCCTAATAATGTACTAGTTAGTCAGTTTCACGGCTGAAGATTAGTATGCTCCATAGATATATATTCCTAGATGCCTCATTATGGACTGTTTCTATAGAGTCTGGGAATGTGTCGTCACAGCGGCAATGCATTCTGGGAATTTAGGTCACGGGAGCTACAGCGGAGACTGAGTGGTAGTGAATGTAGACGTTTTATATTATTTAATGTTTATATTATTCTACTTAAGATCGCATTGCAGTGGTTAAGGCTTACTGTATCATCAATTGTCACATCCCTTTGCACGGCCGGTGTGAAAAACCTGCTTTCTCCGCGTTAGAAAGCCGAAAAAGCAGGTTTTATCTGCATACATTGATGATAAGGGCTATGGAAATTGATCATTCCAATGCGATCTAAGTTGAATCATAAACATTAAATATGTCTACATTCACTACGGAACTCAGATGAAAATGAAACTGAAACTCGGTAAACATCTAAAATAAAATGTGGCTTTATAATTAATCTCTGTAGATTTAATATATTATAGATACAGTGATTTGCATTAAACTGTAAGCCCTCACACCACTAATAGAAGGAAATCATATATGGAACTGTTATTTGCGGCAGCTCGTTAATACCCGGCCACTTTTTGTACAGATTAAGTTACGTTTATTCACTTAATCGCTCGCATCTTTGTTCGGCATCGCTAGTAGAAAGGAATCTTCAACTTGGTTCGGTCAAGTCAATGTATTTATTTGCATAGCATCCACAATACACATCGTTTCAAAGCAGCTTCAAGTTCTGTTACCTCTATAATGGCTTAACTCTTAACACTGAGCAGTTTTACCGGGCAATATGATGATATAACAATGATCCACTGTTTGAGATCTAGCTGTAGTGTATTCTCCCCTTACAAAATTAGCCATGGTTTTGCTACTCTAACCAGTTTATCCATGGTATTTAATAAGATTGTGGTTATACGAATGGTAATACATACACCAAAAACACGGTCGCTACACGTTTACTATAGTAAAACCATGGTTAATTGTCGTAAGTGTTTTAGCAGTTAGCATATATCAGTACCACTGTAGTGAAGGAGACTGATTAGTAATGAATATTTGCAGCCTCTCAGACAAACATCAGAGCAAATTTATTTATTTTTTTTAATTAATTTTTTTATTTTTTATTTAAAGAGATTTAAATATTAGTCTGTTTTATTCTAAGGGTATGTAAGATGTTTTTCAAAAAATATTAATGTAAAACGGTTGGCTTTTTCTGTGGTGATTTGCATTTGTTTACGCTGTGTGCTCCTGAGCGTGACCTAAAACATGGCGGAATCCGACGTGGTGTGACGTAGGTTCCCATGCTCTATGGGCCGCGATACATAAGCCATCCGCCATTTTTGTAACGGTCTGCGAATCTTTGAGCGCATTGACTGTGTGTGTCTACAACAGCAAGGCTTGTATATCTGAATATTCATTGATTATTATGGTGAATGCGAGATGGCTGACGTGTCAACGTATCTGGAGCGGTCGAATAGGGAAACTACAAATATCTATGGTCTGCTCGTCACTCCACAGAATAGAGGGGCGGGGTCAGCAGAGCTCATTAGCCTGTTGCCGACCACTGCTTTAGACACTTACATTTTTGCTCCGTCCATGCAATAAATGCACAGCCTTCGACTGCTCAGGTAAGGTCGACAGTATGACCGAGAGCCATTGAAAAAACGATAATGAACGCGATATTGCGTAGCTTGTCAGTGAACTACGGCTCTGTGTATTAAATGGCGCTCGATGTGAAAACAGGTGATGGAGATTTAGCGCTAATCACAGAACCAGCTTTACTGACGAGATGCGCATTAATATTGTGTTCGATATATCGCCCAGCCCTATTGAAGACTGTTGGTAACAAAGCCGTTTTACCAGTGACTTCCATTGCATGAACAAAAAAAAAACTGGGATGTTTCTCAAATTCTTTTCTTTTATGCTCCATAGTTTATGTTAGGCCATTGTAGCCTAAATGTTTGTGTGTAATAAACTGTATGTTGAATCAAATATTTCTTTCTAAAGCTACTATTTGTAATGTCTGCTTAAAGGGGTCATATAATGCCCATTTTCCACAAGTTGATATTATTCTTTAGGGTCTTAAAGAAAAGTCTGTAACATAGTTGGTTAAATTTTTTCATTGGTAGTGTAAAAAACACCAGCAAACACGATTTGCTGGATCGCAAATGATTCGCGCGAACATAGATGCATTTATGTAGATCGAGAGCGCATTCCCTTCAGAAACGTAATCCTCTTCAGCGGCTCAGATGACGGGAGTAAATGACGACTGTTATGTTCATTATTACATCCAACAACAAAATACCTCAATTGCTTAGGAGTCATTCTTGTCTACATCTGCTCCAGCGGTGAAACAACTGATGACAGCTCACTCAGGGCGGGTTTGAGGTAGAGGTCTTCTCGGGTCCTAAAATCCATACCCGACCCGAATCACTTCTTACCCAAACCCGACGTGCATAAATATAAAAAAAAAAAAAAGATAAACCCGACCCGAGACAGACCCGATGAAATCAGACCCGAGTCCGACCCGACTGCATTTATTTTCGAACCCGACTGGACCCGAACGTAAACGGCATTGACATACAGGTGCATCTCATTAATTAGAATGTCGTGGAAAAGTTAATTTATTTCAGTAATTCAATTCAAATTGTGAAACTCGTGTATTAAATAAATTCAGTGCACACAGACTGAAGTAGTTTAAGTCTTTGGTTCTTTTAATTGTGATGATTTTGGCTCACATTTAACAAAAACCCACTAATTCACTCAACAAATTAGAATATGGTGACATGCTAATCAACTCAAAACACCTGCAAAGGTTTCCTGAGCCTTCAAAATGGTCTCTCAGTTTGGTTCACTAGGCTACACAATCATGGGGACGACTGCTGATCTGTCAGTTGTCCAGAAGACAATCATTGACACTCTTCACAAGGAGGGTAAGCCACAAACATTCATTGCCAAAGAAGCTGGCTGTTCACAGAGTGCTGTATCCAAGCATGTTAACAGAAAGTTGAGTGGAAGGAAAAAATGTGGAAGAAAAAGATGCACAACCAACCGAGAGAACCGCAGCCTTATGAGGATTGTCAAGCAAAATCGATTCAAGAATTTGGGTGAACTTCACAAGGAATGGACTGAGGCTGGGGTCAAGGCATCAAGAGCC
>NC_081161.1:48741918-48765511 GCF_012432095.1 Onychostoma macrolepis
AAGGTGCATGTTCACTTCGCTCGTGCTGTTTGAGGGAGAAAAGTTTCATGCGGGTGGAAGGGTCTGGTCTTTTTAATGTCATTTGACTCAAATCTATTCATACTTTGAACTTTTATTGTTACAGTATTTATTTAAAAATGTAGAGTGCCTTAAAGTAATGACCTCAACACTGGTAAAACAAGGTGATTTTCTCATTCTCCGGATTTTACTTATCAATCCTGTTTTTATTATCATTGTCATTCAAAAATAAATAAATTCAGAACAGGATTAGAATAAAATTATATTTTAAATATAACCTTTTTTTTCTACAAAAGCAACAGTAGTGTTTACAATAGCAAAAACACCTTAGCCTATAAAGTCAATAACATCTCTCTGGAAATAAATTAAAAAATGTCAGTAAACGAATAATATACCTGACCTGACATCACAGTGCAGAGTGAAGAAGATATGGCTTTTATAGATTTCAGAAAAAGGTATGAAATGTCCCTGTGTGTGTGTGTGTGTGTGTGTGTGTGTGTGTGTTCTGCAGTGCAAAGATGCCTGGCAAAGAGAGAAGAATAAAACAAAAAAAGAAGGAGCTGCTTGAGGCAGCAAAAGGCAGTGGATCCCTATCCAGCTGGTTTATGAAGAGCTCAACAGGTAAGAACACCACATGTAGCCTACGTTTTTTTTTTTTACATTGCAAACACATTCAATGTTAGACTACAACAACAACTATGATAGTGATGATGATAATAGTTACTTTATGCAATGTATCAGTTCTTTAATGTTTTCTGTCCATAATTAAGGTGGATTTATTATTGATTAGGTGCAAGAGTAGTTCTGATAGTTAAAATAATAGATTAATGCTGAAATAGTAAATTGTGTCTTGTTCCTAGATGGACAGAGAGTGGAAAGTGATGGAGAGAAAGAGGGAAATGTTGAGGCACAAGCGACAGAAACAGACAGGGAGACAGAGACCGAAGCCAGAGAGAGGCTGTTCTCAAACCTACTTGAACTACAACACCCAACTGACCCTGGCCATGTCCTACAATTCAACATAAAGTACGATGAGGCCTTTATCCGATTGTGTGATAATATTGGACACTGCCAACCAGTACTGTCATTAACAAAAAATGTAGAGGGACGGTCATTTCAGAGGAAGTGGTATGAGAATAACCCACGGCTAGAATATTCTCCTAGCACTGATGCCGTCTTTTTTTAAATAATGAAAAATACAAGAGTCACACAAACTGGAAAACTGTAGGGTTAAATTGCTGGAGGAAGGCTTTAGAAAAAATGAAAGAGCACAGTGCCTCAGAGGCTCATGTGTGGTATGGTGAGGTGGAACTCATTCAAGGAGAAATTACTGGAGGCAGCTTTTGAAGAGCGTGAACTTGAGTCGCAAGCTGCAAAAGACAAAGAGAGGGAGAGGAACAGAGAAGTGTTGTCTTGTTTGATTGCCATTACTCTTTTCCTGGCAAGACAAGACATGTCTTTCAGGGAAGATGAGATTTCATCAAGCCAAAATCAAGGGAATTTCTTAGAGTTAGTGGAGTTGTTCAGCAAGTATGACAGCGTAGTTAAATTACACATTGATGCTGTAAAAGAAAAGCAGGGAACCCAAAAAAAGGCCTCTTGTCTCTCTCCTCGAACAGAACCCAGAATGACTTAATCAAAGCTTTGGCCATATCAGTAAAACGTGTAATCAAAAAATTAATTCAAGAGAGCTAAATATTTTCGATACTTCTTGATGAAACGACAGATGTGTCCCACACTGAACAGGTTTCCTTTGTTGTGAGGTATGTACACAACATGAAAATAAAGGAGCGATTCATCCAGGTGTGTAACGTGCATTCAACAAGCGGAGATGCTCTTGAAAATCTTGTGATGACTCTACTGGAAGAAAATAGAAAACATACGGGGTCAAGGTTATGATGGGGCTGCAAACATGAGTGGACACTATAAGGGACTGCAGTCCAGAATCCTGAGGCAAAATCCAAAGGCCTTGTATGTGCACTGTCAGGCACATTGCCTTAATCTGGTATTGGTAGAAAGTGCAAAGTCAAACATCTGTTTTGTCAGCTTTTTCAATCTAGTTGAAAAACTTCACACTTTTATGGCCAACTCCTCAAAACGGCACTCTGCATTTATTGAAATGCAGAAGAGGAAGCACCCTAGGACAAGCTAGGAGGAGGAAAGTGCCAGAGAAGTTCAATTTGCTGCCACATCAGCAATGACTGACCGTGCTTTCCCAACTTTGCAGGAGTACTACCGTGTTAAAGTGTATTATGTTTTTGTGGACACAATGATACAAGAGCTTCAGAGACGTTTTAAAGGAGGATGTAATTTTGCATGCCTTCCATTGCCTGGTAGTCCCAGAGAACTGGAAAACCGCAAGCATTCCTACAGCAGCACACCAAGCTGTGAAGAAACTGTGCAATTTCTATAACATTGAAGAGGAAGACAAATTGCTGACTGAACTGAAGGTCTTCCATACTTCATACTCGTGCCCACTACCAGTCAATGTGTCTATTCTTTCAGCTGTCAAGGAAAACAATGCACAATTAGTTTTAGTAAGATTAATGCTACTCTGTGATGTTTAGTAGGTGCCAACAGAAAGAACACACACTTCAGTTTTTTTTTTTTTTTAGATTTTTGATTAGACAAAATCAGTCAAAAACCAAATAGATCTCAGAGTCACAATGCAATATATGAAATCATTATCACAATATTGTATATTGTAGACACACAAGCAAGCAACACACACACCTTTTTCTATGTATTTTTTTTCTGTCTTTCTGTTTTCTGACCCTTATCCCTGCCATGCCCACCCTCATCCTTTCCCCCCATTAATGTTTCCTTCTCAGATTATTTCCCACACTTTTTTAAATCTGGTATCTTATTTTCTCTACCTGCAGCTCTTGGTTTGCAGCGGTCTCTCTGAGCATCTCTCTCTCATTTTCTCTCAGCAGTCAGCCTTGGCAACAGCTGCAGCACTACAGCAGGTCAGTCACAGTGAGCCAGTTCCAAACACTGTTAATCTACATCTTGTCATGGTCTCATAACAATTGTTTAATCGGCTAATATATCTCCTATGTTTGTTTTAATGTCTGTAGTCTCAGATCACTTCCAGCAGTATCAGCAGCAACAACAACAGCAAAGGCAGCAACCGCAGCAGCATCCCCAGCAACCCCCTCAACATCAACTGTTCCCTGTAAGTTAATAGGTGCAAAGAAAATATTATTTAACTTTTAAAATTAAAATGGTCTTTTCTGTTCTGTGTTTCTTTTTCAAAACTGCATCATGGCATTTGCTGCTGTATCAATACAGAAGCATCCGCATCAATACGCGTATCAGCAAGAAATGCGTCACGATACATTGCTGTTATGATATTTTGAGCACAGCCCTATCTAAAGCCTTGTTTCATGTGCCTCTTTTATATTTTGAGCACCTGCCCCTCCAAAGGTCTCTGCTGTATCAGTATGTAGGCTACTTTTGATAATGTTAAAAAGGTTTAATATTTATGAATTAGATTATAAACTTGTCCATTTCGTTGGGAGTGCATTGTGCTTCTGCACTTTCTTAGGATATTTGATTGGTTCTGCCGCGCCGCGTCTGGTGTGGACAGACAAATTGCTTGTCGCTGGAATCTTGTTCCAATGGTTAAGACACGGTGTAAAATGTAGCCTAGGCTACATATATAGTCTATAATGTCAAAATCAGAGTATAATTAATTTTCCACATTAATTTCAGACTTGTCTAGTACAAATATGTTTTGTTTCATAATTACAATGTACTATATTTTTTTTCTTTATTTACCCCCAAAATTGGGTGAAGTTTAAAACCATGTCTGTTACAACTAACCTGTGATAAGTTTGTGCCCCGCACACTCCTTGCTGTCTGTGTCATTATTATTAAAGAACAAAGAAAAAAAAAAACACTCAAATCTTGACTGAATATCTGATAAAACCATTTTTATTCTTCCTCAAAAATTTTGCATTGCAAAAAGCAACACTGACTGTTTAATATAATGCTGCATGATGCTACAATTTAATGCCACATGATAGGCCTAACCAAAGTCTTTTTAAGACAAGTCATGTCACTCAGCGGCCATCTTTGAGTGCAGCTCCTATCTCTTTGAATGGGGAAACATTAAAGGAACACTCCACTTTTTTTGGAAATAGGCTCATTCTCCAACTCCCCAGAGTTAATAAGTTGAGTTTTACGTTTTGAATCCATTCAGCCGATCTCGGATCTGGCGATAGCACTTTAGCATAACAGCATAGATCATTGAATCGATTAGACCAGTAGCATCGCGTTCAAAAATGACCAAAGAGTTTCGATAGTTTTCCTATTTAAAACTTGACTCTTCTGTAGTTATATCGTGTACTAAGACCGGCAAAAATGAAAGTTGCGATTTTCAGGCCGATATGATTGGAACTATACTCCCAGTCCGGCGTAATAATCAAGGAACTTTGCTGCGGCGGCAGGCGCAGTGATACGCAGCGCCTGAAAGTAGTCCCCAGCTATATTATAACCAGGTACCTGGCTTGGGACTACTTTCAGGCGCCGCGCATCACTGCGCCTGCCGCGCCATGTTACGGCAGCAAAGTTCCTTGATTATTACGCGGAATGAGAGTACAGTTCCTAGCAAAATCGGACTAGAAAATCGCAACTTTTCATTTTCCGCCGGTCTTAGTACACGATGTAACTACAGAAGAGTCAAGTTTTAAATAGGAAAACTATCGAAACTCTTTGGTCATTTTTGAACGCGATGCTACTGGTCTAATCGGATTCAATGATCTATGCTAAGCTATGCTAAATGCTATCGCCAGATCCGAGATCGGCTGAATGGATTCAAAACGGTAAACTCAACTTATTAACTCTGGGGAGTTGGAGAATGAGCCTATTTCCAAAAAAAGTGGAGTGTTCCTTTAAATTCTCCAAAACTGTTCACTAAGCTTACGATTAAATTTCATATTTGAAATCACCAAAGAAATCTGACAACAACTGTATCATAAATGTTGTTTCTTTTGCTCAAATAGCGTTATAAAAAGCTTATTTTTCAGGATAGACCAGCCAGTGCGCATGCGCAGTCCTCAGAGCGTGTCTCAGAGCGCTGACTGTTTCTATAGCAACCGGGACTTCTAACGGCCGCTGCAGTGACATGCTGACTTTACCGATTAGCCATTGGCTCTTTCATTCAGAAGGCGGGGCTTCCTGCGTTTCAACGGCCATATTGAGCGTTGACTTTTTCCCCATTCAAAACTATACGAGTGACACGTCTTGGGTATTCTATAGTCTTTGGCCTAACCATGGTATAGCGTAATGCATGCCATTCAATAAATCGTTTAATGCACACCTGATTTAAGAAATGGAACCCTTTTTTATTAGGTAATTTAATTATTTAGTTTTAGCTATCAGTCAGTTTCTTTCAAAATTAAGCTAACCAATCATTTAACATATACAATAAAACACGCTGAAGCTTTTCCAGCCTATTGCTTTTAATATAGGCTATGTTCTGGACAGAACTTTTAGATTTTTCAAAATAGCCTAATGAAATATTTTTTCAGTGACGCTTCACTTAGCAGCATATTATGTCATGGAGTTAAAGGGGTCATCGGATGCAAAATTCACTTTACAAGTTATTTGAACATAAATGTGTGTTGGAAGTGTGTGTACACATCCATAATGATAAACATCCATCCAGTGTTTTTCCCTGTTTTAAAATCCTGTCTGAGTGACGTAGTTCTATACGCCCTGAGTGAGCCAAGAGCTGTCTGCCTCCGGTTCAGGGGAAGACAAGACTTCAGTCACGTCATCTGTGCTTCGGAAAAGCGCGGTCACGCCATCTACGCCTAAAATTTTGTTGCGCGTCTACATGCGTTGCGTGGTAGTGATAGCCGTGAAGCTTCCAAACCTTTGCAAATCTTTTTTTTTTTCTAAAGAGTATCAAACTGAAGCCCAGTCTGGATAATAATGAGCTGATTAAAAACACATTATACAGGCACTTCTTATTTAATGGTATTTTATTTGTATTGTTTAATTGTATTCATAATGTATTAAATGTTCAATAAAACATTTCAAATGGGTTTGTAAAATGTTTTTGTTTTGAGAAAATTCATAAAGAAAAATTAAAATGAAATAGTTTTCTGCAAATTCTTGTTATGCATATTCCAAGTATCACAGTGGTCATTTTTTAATAATTTTTGAAAAATTGCATACCAAAGTCATGGCAAATGCTATTTACACTGCTATATAGACATATTTTAAAAATTCATAAAAATATAAAATCAAATTGTTTTCTGCCAACTCCACCAGATTCTTGTTCTGCATCTCCCCAAGTACCACTGTGATGATTTTCATGTTGTTTTACTGTATCATTTTTTAATAAATGCATACCAAAATCATGAGAAATGCTATTTATTACCTCACTATATCACATATTTTAAAAATTCATAAAAGTATAAAATCAAATTGTTTTCTGCAAACTCCACTAGATTCTTGTTCTGCATCTCCTCAAGTACCACTGTAATGATTTCCATATTGTTTTACTGTATCATTTTTTAATAAATGCATACCAAAGTCATGGCAAATGCTATTTACACTGCTATATAGACATATTTTAAAAATTCATAAAAATATAAAATCAAATTGTTTTCTGCAAACTCCACCAGATTCTTGTTCTGCATCTCCTCAAGTACCACTGTGATGATTTCCATATTGTTTTACTGTATCATTTTTTAATAAATGCATACCAGTCATAACAAATGCTATTTACATTGCTGTATGGACATATTTTAAAATTAATAAAAGTATAAAATCAAATTGTTTTCTGCAAACTCCACCAGATTCTTGTTCTGCATCTCCCCAAGTACCACTGTGATGATTTGCATGTTGTTTTACTGTATCATTTTTTTAATAATTGCATACCAAAGTCATAACAAATGCTATTTACATTGCTGTATGGACATATTTTAAAAGTTCATAAAATTATAAAATCAAATTGTTTTCTGCAAACACCACCAGATTCTTGTTCTACATCTCCCCAAGTACCACTGTTGTGATTTTCATGTTGCTTCATTTTTTAATAATTGCATGGGCCTACCAAACTCATGACCAATGCTATTTACTACCTCACTATATTTTAAAAAGGAATAAAAGGATAAAATCAAATTGTTTTCCACCAATATGCAATCATTAAAAAAAAATTATACTCTAAAGCTACATGCGATACAGTGATACTTGGTGAACAAGAATCTGGTGGAGTTTGCAGAAAATCTCCAATCTGCATAAATGCATCTATGTTCTCGTGAATCATTCGTGATCCAGCTTTATCTACAGAAGAAGTGAGTATAAGGGTTTTTATGAATCTTTGCAAATCGCCTTTCCTAATAATGTACTAGTTAGTCAGTTTCGCGGCTGAAGTTTAGTATGCTCCATAGATATATATTCCTAGATGCCTCATTATGGACTGTTCTATAGAGTCTGGGAATGTCGTCACAGCGGCAATGCATTCTGGGAATTTAGGTCACGGGAGCTACAGCGGAGACTAATGTAGACGTGGTAGTGAATGTAGACGTTTTATATTATTTAATGTTTATATTATTCTACTTAAGATCGCGTTGCAGTGGTTAAGGCTTACTGTATCATCAATTGTCACATCCCTTTGCACGGCCGGTGTGAAAAACCTGCTTTCTCCGCGTTAGAATGCCGAAAAAGCAGGTTTTATCTGCATACATTGATGATAAGGGCTATGGAAATTGATCATTCCAATGCGATCTAAGTTGAATCATAAACATTAAATATGTCTACTACGGAACTCAGATGAAAATTAAACTGAAACTCGGTAAACATCTAAAATAAAATGTGGCTTTATAATTCATCTCTGTAGATTTAATATATTATAGATACAGTGATTTGCATTAAACTGTAAGCCCTCACACCGCTAATAGAAGGAAATAATATATGGAAATGTTATTTGTGGCAGCTCGTTAATACCCGGCCACTTTTTGTACAGATTAAGTTTCGTTCATTCACTTAATCGCTCGCATCGTTGTTCGGCATTACTAACAGGATCTTCAACTTGGTTCCATCAAGTCAATGTATTTATTTGCATAGCATCCACAATACACATCGTTTCAAAGCAGCTTCAAGTTCTGTTACCTCTATAATGGCTTAACTCTTAACACTGAGCAGTTTTACCGAGCAATATCACGATATAACAATGATCCACTGTTTGAGATCTAGCTGTAGTGTATTCTCCCCTTACAAAATTAGCCATGGTTTTGCTACTCTAACCAGTTTATCCATGGTATTTAATAAGATTGTGGTTATACGAATGGTGATACATACACCAAAAACACGGTCGCTACACGTTTACTATAGTAAAACCATGGTTAATTGTCGTAAGTGTTTTAGCAGTTAGCATATATCGGTACCACTGTAGTGAAGGAGATTGATTAGTAATGAATATTTGCAGCCTCTCAGACAAACAACAGAGCTTTTTTTTTTTTTTTTAATTTAAAGAGATTTACATATTAGTCCGTTTTATTCTAAGGGTATGTAAAATGTTTTTCAAAAAAATTAATGTAAAACGGTTGGCTTTTTCTGTGGTGATTTGCATTTGTTTACACTGTGTGCTCCTGAGCGTGACCTAAAACATGGCGGAATCCGACACGGCGTGACGTAGGTTCCCATGCTCTATGGGCCGCGATACATAAGCCATCCGCCATTTTTGTAACGGTCTGCGAATCTTTGAGCGCATTGACTGTGTGTGTCTACAACAGCAAGGCTTGTATATCTGAATATTCATTGATTATTATGGTGAATGCGAGATGGCTGACGTGTCAACGTATCTGGAGCGGTCGAATAGGGAAACTACAAATATCTATGGTCTGCTCGTCACTCCACAGAATAGAGGGGCGGGGTCAGCAGAGCTCATTAGCCTGTTGCCGACCACTGCTTTAGACACATACATTTTTGCGCCGTCCATGCAATAAATGCACAGCCTTCGACTGCTCAGGTAAGGTCGACAGTATGACCGAGAGCCATTGAAAAACGATAATGAACGTGATATTGCGTAGCTTGTCAGTGAACTACGGCTCTGTGTATTAAATGGCGCTCTATGTGAAAACAGGTGATGGAGATTTAGCGCTAATCACAGAACCAGCTTTACTGACGAGATGCGCATAAATATAGTGTTCGATATATCGCCCAGCCCTATTGAAGACTGTTAGTAACAAAGCTGTTTTACCAGTGACTTCCATTGCATGAACAAAAAAAACTGGGATGTTTCTCAAATTCTTTTCTTTTATGCTCCATAGTTTATGTTAGGCCATTGTAGCCTAAATGTTTGTTTGTAATAAACTGTATGTTGAATCAAATATTTCTTTCTAAAGCTACTATTTGTAATGTCTGCTTAAAGGGGTCATATAATGCCCATTTTCCACAAGTTGATATTATTCTTTAGGGTCTTAAAGAAAAGTCTGTAACATAGTTGGTTAAATTTTTTCATTGGTCGTGTAAAAAACACCTTTTTTACCCTGTCAAAAGCTCTTGTCAGAGCAAGCCGTATTGTCATTCGCCTTTAAATGTGAATGAGCTCTTCCGACTCTGCCCCTCTCTTCCGAGCTGCTCTCTGAAGGACTGTTTACTTTAGCCACATTCATCGTAAAACTTGCTAATTAGCACATTATTAGGAAAGGTGATTTGCAACGATTCATTTAAAAAACCTTGTACTCACTTCTTCTGGAGGTGAAGCTGGATTGCAAATGATTCGCGCGAACATAGATGCATTTATGTAGATCGAGGGCGCATTCCCTTCAGAAACGTAATCCTCTTCAGCGGCTCAGATGACGGGAGTAAATGACGACTGTTATGTTCATTATTACATCCAGCAACAAAATACCTCAATTGCTTAGGAGTCATTCTTGTCTACATCTGCTCCAGCGGTGAAACAACTGATGACAGCTCACTCAGGGCGGGTTTGAGGTAGAGGTCTTCTCGGGTCCTAAAATCCATACCCGACCCGAATCACTTCTTACCCAAACCCTGTCACATGTTGACCTAGTTTCTTCTGTTCTCTTATTGGTTAATTATTTCCTCACCTGTTTCTGTTTCCCTGTGATTACATTGATTATTTAAAGCCTGTGTTCTCCCACCACTCTTTGTCTGCTATTGAGTTTACGTTTGCCATGTGTTTTGCTACCCCTTGCTTCTGGAATTCCTCTGTGGATTATTATTAAAAAACTTTTGTTTGCTCTACTCCTCGTCGTGCGCTTTATTAGCGAACACACACACACACACACACACACACACACGTTACAGAATGGCAGACCGAAACAGTTTATTACTTAAGCAGTGTTTTCTTTTTTTTTTTTTTTTTTTTTGTCCTCTCCCGGAATGGATCTGCCCGGCGTCCAACTCCTGTGCCTGAAGCAGTTGGACCGTTCGCTGGAGGACCATACAAGGGACTTTCTAGATCTGGTGTGCCTTACCCACTTCCCAGACCGCTCGCTCTGTGTCTTTTACATCATCAGCCTGAGCGAGCAGTGTAAGGCACGCCTACCAGCGAACGGTCCCAAAGTGGATTTCGCCACTTGTGTGGAGTGGGTGCTGATACACAACGAGTCAGCTTTCACCATCGGCCCTGTGGAGGATGATATCGCCACCGGCCCCACTCCACCACTGCCAGAGACCAGCCAGCCGTCACCCCGATCTACGGAGATACTGCCTGAGCCCACTGCAGACGGAGAGCATGAGCCTGCTGCGACTGAGCCTCTACCATCAACTGACCAAGTGCGTGAGCCGGCAACATCGTCTGTCGTCGAGGGAGTTTTGGTGGAACTCGAGGCCTTGGAGGGAAGCCCCGCCCACACTCCTACGACTGAGGGTGAGCTGCATCAGGTTTCTGGGAAATATGAAGAGGAACTGAAGGAAATTTTCCAGATGGACCTAATTGGCTGGTGGGGAGAAGTACAAACCTGTGTCCTTGAATCTCCTGCGTCTCCGCTGGTTCCGTCCAGCCCTGAATCTCCTGCGTCTCCGCTGGTTCCGTCCAGCCCTGAATCTCCTGTGTCTCCCCTGGTTCCGTCCAGCCCTGAATCTCCTGTGTTCCCTCCCAGCCTCCCTCTCCTGCCTCCTCTCAAGCCAGCCAGTTCTTCGCCTCCATCTCCGCTGATGCCTGTCAGTCCCTCAGCTCACCCTCAGTCAGCGCGTGCCATGCGCTCCACTCCGCCGCCTCGGGACTTCCAGTCTCCAGCTGTCTCCACTCCCAGCCTCCGAGTCCTCGACTACACCTCGGTCCTCCGACCCATCGGCTCCACCTCGGCTCCTAGCTCCCTCGTTTCCACCGTTGCCCGTCATCCCACTGGCTCCACTGGGCTCCCTGGTCCCTCCGGCTCCACCTTGGTCAGTCGTCGACCATCCGCCACCTCGGGACTCCACTCCTCTGGCTTTGCCTCGTCACTCCATCCCTCCGGCTCTGTCAGGCACCGGTTCCACCGCGGTCTTCCGGTTCCTCCTCCACTCTTTGTCTGCTATTGAGTTTACGTTTGCCATGTGTTTTGCTACCCCTTGCTTCTGGAATTCTTCTGTGGATTATTATTAAACAACTTTTGTTTGCTCTACTCCTCGTCGTGCGCTTTATTAGCGAACACACACACACACACACACACACACACACACACACACACACACACACACACACGTTACAAACCCGACGTGCATAAATATTTTTAAAAAAAAAAGATAGACCCGATGAAATTAGACCCGAGTCCGACCCGACCCGACTGCATTTATTTTCGAACCCGACTGGACCCGAACGTAAACGGCATTGACATACAGGTGCATCTCATTAATTAGAATGTCGTGGAAAAGTTAATTTATTTCAGTAATTCAATTCAAATTGTGAAACTCATGTATTAAATAAATTCAATGCACACAGACTGAAGTAGTTTAAGTCTTTGGTTCTTTTAATTGTGATGATTTTGGCTCACATTTAACAAAAACCCACCAATTCACTCAACAAATTAGAATATGGTGACATGCTAATCAACTCAAAACACCTGCAAAGGTTTCCTGAGCCTTCAAAATGGTCTCTCAGTTTGGTTCACTAGGCTACACAATCATGGGGACGACTGCTGATCTGTCAGTTGTCCAGAAGACAATCATTGACACCCTTCACAAGGAGGGTAAGCCACAAACATTCATTGCCAAAGAAGCTGGCTGTTCACAGAGTGCTGTATCCAAGCATGTTAACAGAAAGTTGAGTGGAAGGAAAAAGTGTGGAAGAAAAAGATGCACAACCAACCGAGAGAACCACAGCCTTATGAGGATTGTCAAGCAAAATCGATTCAAGAATTTGGGTGAACTTCACAAGGAATGGACTGAGGCTGGGGTCAAGGCATCAAGAGCCACCACACACGGCTACGGTTGTCGTATTCCTCTTGTTAAGCCACTCCTTAACCACAGACCACGTCAGAGGTGTCTTACCTGGGCTAAGGAGAAGAACTGGACTGTTGCCCAGTGGTCCAAAGTCCTCTTTTCAGATGAGAGCAAGTTTTGTATTTCATTTGGAAACCAAGGTCCTAGAGTCTGGAGGAAGGGTGGAGAAGGTCATAGCCCAAGTTGCTTGAAGTCCAGTGTTAAGTTTCCACAGTCTGTGATGATTTGGGGTGCAATGTCATCTGCTGGTGTTGGTCCATTGTGTTTTTTGAAAACCAAAGTCACTGCACCCGTTTACCAAGAAATTTTGGAGCACTTCATGCTTCCTTCTGCTGACCAGCTTTTTAAAGGTGCTGATTTCATTTTCCAGCAGGATTTGGCACCTGCCCACACTGCCAAAAGCACAAAAAGTTTGTTAAATGACCATGATGTTGGTGTGCTTGACTGGCCAGCAAACTCACCAGACCTGAACCCCACAGAGAATCTATAGGGTATTGTCAAGAGGAAAATGAGAAACAAGAGACCAAAAAATGCAGATGAGTTGAAGGCCACTGTCAAAGAAACCTGGGCTTCCTCCATGCCACGCCTAATTGAGGCAGTAATTAAAGCAAAAGGAGCCCCTACTAAGTATTGAGTACATATACAGTAAATGAGCATACTTCCCAAAAGGCCAACAATTCACTAAAAATGTTTTTTTTTTTTTATTGGTCTTATGAAGTATTCTAATTTGTTGACATAGTGAATTGGTGGGTTTTTGTTAAATGTGAGCCAAAATCATCACAATTAAAAGAACCAAAGACTTAAACTACTTCAGTCTGTGTGCACTGAATTTATTTAATACACGAGTTTCACAATTTGAGTTGAATTACTGAAATAAATTAACTTTTCCACGACATTCTAATTTATTGAGATGCACCTGTACACACACACACACACACAAATCAAGTGGAAGAGAAAGACTCGATCGCTAGTAAGCAGAAACAATTTTCTAGTTAGTTGAAACTGAAATTATAGGCTAAGTGTTATGTTACAGCAGTAATGAAATCATCAGCAGAATTTAGAAGACCGATACATCAGAGATACTTTATTTAAAATAAATAAAATGTTCTAGTGTGTTTGCTTTTTAACTTTGAATACAAACTTCTCTGCTTTTACTTTTGTAGCTATTTTGCTAGTCAGCTCACGGTGTGATGTCATTCATTGTAAGCGCAATTCAAAGCATCACGCCTGGGTGCGTCAACGGCGCTCGCGCTCTTTTAAAGTCGTAATAAAGCGGTGAATGATCTTTCCAGAAATGCAATTCCTTTGCAATCACTCTAAAATAGATGACGACAACTCAGACACTTGTATTAGGAGCTGTACTTCTTTGCGTGTCTATAGCCGTTTGCATTGCATGGTTCGCAGCACCTGAAGGATGTATTCGTTACGCAAACATTCAGAAGGCGGGACCCGCTTTGAAACTGCAACATTAACTGGTTTAATTGCAGATGAGTGTCAATTCAACTATATCCAATGAACCAATGGACTGGCGTATAAGGGATGCTACGGTTATGGAGGCCCCTCCACAAAGCCTGAGGCCCTGGGGCAGGGGTGTCAAACTCAGTTCCTGGAGGGCCGCAGCCCTGCAGAGTTTAGTTCCAACCCTGCACCAACACACACCTTGTAGTTTTCAAATAAGCCTAAATTACTTGATTAGTTGGATCAGGTGTGTTTAATTAGGGTTGAATCTAAACTGCTGGGCTGTGGCCCTCCAGGAACTGAGTTTGACACCCCTGCACTAAGCAATCGCCTGCTCTGCCTATAGTTAGCCCCAGCCCTGCTGAATACGCCACGTGTTGCACCGGCTTCTTTAGCTCATCATTGAAGACACATTGTTATTTGTGCATTGCTAACTTTAGAAGCTGCTTGCAGTGAGAAAGAGACCTAATAAAAGAGTCGAGCTGATGGTTGTGGTTTGACGTTTGCTCTGTTTCTGCTCTATGGTTTTAACCAGTGGGAAAGATAGTTATTCTTATTCTGCATCTTTAGTTTCATAAACCTCAAAATACTACCACAAGAGCAAATGATTCCAGCAACATGTTCGTGTCATTTTCATTTACTTCCCCTTCTTAGAAACCCTGTCTAATGTCAAATTTTATTTGTCTCTGTTTTCTTATATTATACTCCTTTTAGAGAAGAAATAAACATTTTGAATATTGTTGTGGCGGCTCGTCACTCCATTCAGTCTGAATCAATATAATTTTATAGGCTTGATGTGTCACTGCGCGAGGCGCAGCAGGCGGTGAGAACGCGAGGGGCCTGGGACGCATAAACAGCGCGCAGAACGCTCACTGCCAACAGAAAACAATTCAAAAAGGCGCCTCGGTGTGATTGGGGCCATACTCTGCCATACAAAAAACGCTACCCCTGCTGTGCTGCCGCCCTACGCAGCTGCCTAGTTCGCCTATATGCACGCGCATATAGGCGACAGTATATTCACTTTAAGTCATTTATACAGGTGTTGATGTTTATATCTTGACTCTGATAGTGTGACCATACCAAAAGTGAAGTGAAATATCTTAAAGGGGTGGTTGACTTTTTTTTTAGGCTTGATTGTGTTTATGGGGTGCAATCTAACATGTATTAATGCTTCGTTAAAAAAATATATATATATATATATATATATATATATATATATATATATATATATACACACATACATACAGCTGCTGGTCATATAATTAGAATATCATCAAAAAAGTTGATTTATTTCACTAATTCCATTCAAAAAGTGAAACTTGTATATTATATTCATTCATTACACACAGACTGATATATTTTAAATGTTTATTTCTTTTAATTTTGATGATTATAACTGACAACTAAGGAAAATCCCAAATTCAGTATCTCAGAAAATTAGAATATTACTTAAGACCAATACAAAGAAAGGATTTTTAGAAATCTTGGCCAACTGAAAAGCATGAACATGAAAAGTATGAGCATGTACAGCACTCAATACTTAGTTGGGGCTCCTTTTGCCTGAATTACTGGTTGCTTTGGCACTGTGTGCAAGTGCCAAGCCCTGTTGGAAAATGAAATCTGCATCTCCATAAAGTTGGTCAGCAGCAGGAAGCATGAAGTGCTCTAAAACTTACTGGTATACGGCTGCGTTGACCTTGGACCTCAGAAAACACTGGACCAACACCAGCAGATGACATGGCACCCCAAACCATCACTGACTGTGGTAACTTTACACTGGGCCTCAAGCAACGTGGATTGTGTGCCTCTCCTCTCTTCCTCCAGACTCTGGGACCCTGATTTCCAAAGGAAATGCTAAATTTACTTTCATCAGAGAACATAACTTTGGACCACTCATCAGCAGTCCAGTCCTTTTTGTCTTTAGCCCAGGCGAGACGCTTCTGACGCTGTCTGTTGTTCAAGAGTGGCTTGACACAAGGAATGCGACAGCTGAAACCCATGTCTTGCATACATCTGTGCGTAGTGGTTCTTGAAGCACTGACTCCAGCTGCAGTCCACTCTTTGTGAATCTTCCCCACATTTTTGAATGGCTTTTGTTTCACAATCCTCTCCAGGGTGCGGTTATCCCTATTGCTTGTATCACTTTTTTCTACCACATCTTTTCCTTCCCTTCGCCTCTCTATTAATGTGCTTGGACACAGAGCTCTGTGAACAGCCAGCCTCTTTTGCAATGAACTTTTGTGTCTTGCCCTCCTTGTGCAACGTGTCAATGGTCGTCTTTTGGACAACTGTCAAGTCAGCAGTCTTCCCCATGATTGTGTAGCCTACAGAACTAGACTGAGAGACCATTTAAAGGCCTTTGCAGGTGTTTTGAGTTAATTAGCTGATTAGAGTGTGGCACCAGGTGTCTTCAATATTGAACCTTTTCACAATATTCTAATTTTCTGAAATACTGAATTTGGGATTTTCCTTAGTTGTCAGTTATAATCATCAAAATTAAAAGAAATAAACATTTGAAATATATCAGTCTGTGTGTAATGAATGAATATAATATACAAGTTTCACTTTTTGAATGGAATTAGTGAAATAAATAAATTTTTTGATGATATTCTAATTATATGACCAGCAACTGTGTATATATATATATATATATCACATAATTTACTTTATTCTACACCGCTCTGTCCCTTCTCTTATGAACATTGATGATTTCCTGTTTTTATGAAGCCCCTCCCTCAGAAATGCACAATGGGCTGAGATTGGTTAGCTGTGTTGTAATTCGCTAAACCACCTCAGCAGTCCAGAAACGTCCCGCCCCTCGCCTCAGCGGCATGTGCTCCGGTTGTATTGTAAACAATGGCGTCATCAATATTGCTTATCATTTTGATCCCGATTGTGACCCAGAGAATATTAGTGAAGAGGATTGGGCAGAACCTGTGCAAGCACGGCTCTTAATGGTATGTTTTTTCAGAATGTTATGTTTTTTTTTTTTGTTTGTTTGTTGTCTCATACTTTTAGATACACTGTTATTTGTAAATGCTGCTTATGTTAGCTTTTAATATACGGTTTTGTCCTGATTAAAGCTTTAATACAGCAGGATACATGATTGCGTTGTAGCATTTTTGTAAAGTAATGTTTAATTCGTAACAGTAAGAAGTGTTTGCCAGCAAGTATTGCTCGTTACCGTGACAACTGTGTGCGCGTGTGTGTTTAACGCTTTTTGTAGCTATGTGAAAAATATGTGTCCGTCTATACACAAAGTGTTGGGTTGAAAGAATGGATGAAATGGACTTGCATGCACTGAAAGAACAGCTAAATTTCTTAGATTGATGTCTATTTCTTCCTATTTTGTGTTTCTGTGTAGTTTTGTCTCCTCCCTCATCTCTTCTTGACTTGTGAAACACAGGAAGTGACTGATTTAGCGCACGCATCTCTGTTAAAACAGTCTATTAATGTGTCAGTATGGGGTCCAGTGCACTGCCTCTCATGCTCTGTGAGTATTTCATTATATTCTACAACTATTCTTGTTTTTGTTGTTGTGTTTTTCTGTTATTAACCACATTCAACTGAAGATAAAAGAATGATTGTGTAGGAGGGTCTAAGAATTATCATATTTATTGTTCAAATTCAATGTGATGATATGTTACGTGTGGATCAGATACAGTTTCAGAGAACATCATCATCATAATAATAATAATAATAATAATAATAATAATAATAATAATAATGAGCAATTCCACCGTTACGGACGTGACATTTGCAGTCAAAATCTGAAATATAAATTCTCATAAATTATATTTATTACCAATATATTAAACCATATATTTATATTTTTCTAAACCCCCTAAAATAGAGTCCAGACATGAGAAAAGTATCAGTCTATAACCCTGTTTTATATGTTAAATGGGGGGAAAACACATGCGTTACGGACGTGACAAAAAATAACACGAGTTTCTGGGAGACAACATATTTTGTAAACTTTCTGCGAATTACAATGCACAGCCCAGAAGCGACAACGTGTGCCGAATGGAGAAGGGTTGGCTATTTACAAAGCATTAAATATAAATTTTGTTAAAATTTTCGTTGTTGTGTTTCAGAGGAAAAAAATCAATGTTACGGACGTGACATCTCTCCGTTACGGACGTGACTAGTCTGAAAGCGGAATTCATCCGACTATGAAAAAAACCTATAAAAATGCTTTAAAACTTTAACAGAGACGTCTAGTGAGTATTTAATAGGGCTGCCCCCCACTAAAGATTTTTCTAGTTAACTAGTTGTTCGTTTAAGCCATTATATTCAACTAATTGCGCATTTTATATTAAATTAATAGACCTACTAATCCATATGAACTTCAATATATTCAAGCACACGTATAAAATTTGCCACAAGGCACAGGCAAAAGTAGCCTAAGGATTATTAATGTATAGAAAAAGGAGACATTTTAATTATTTACTAATAAACTAAAGTTTATTACGGCTGCAAGAAGAAATTCATAGTGCCGACTCTCACCTCCACAGTATGGACCATTGGACGCGCCTTTAGGGAGAAATGCAACCTTCATACATTTAATATTTGTTTTAAATTGGTTCGTTTAAAAGTAGGCATTTCAGCCTTTCTATAGATATATTTCTCTATGTGAGACACACGCTAAGTTGTGGTTCTTTTTGGAGACGCGCTCCAGTTCACAGAGACGCATCCTGTATGTTTTGGTTATTTTGCAAAAGCACAACATTTTATTGTTATTATGAATTTACATAAATAAAATTAGTTTCGAATTGATTTTAAGTTGTTTCATTATCAGGAAAAAATGCAAATGATCGACGGGCGAGGCGCATGCGCATCAATTGATATTCCGCACAAACACTTGAACACGGGCCAAAAATATAGCACATTGATAGCCTATAGGTTAACGCTAGAGGTTGGAATCCACATTAAAATAAATCCTCACCAGTCTACATCCGAGTCAGGTGCAGTTATAATCTATAAATTGAAGGCTATTTGACGTTTTAAAATGATTTTACCGACCAACGCCGCTTCAATTCGTTGATCATAGTTGTTGATCACGATTAAACGGATGCCGCTGAAAAAAAAAAGTTTTAATGACTTGCTTATGCGTTAAATAACTAAGATAAAAAACAGGTTAAGTAAAATATTCTAAATATAATAGGCCTATTGTTCAAGTATATAGACTGCGAAGACCTTTTGCATCTGCATAAAAAAGTGAATTATTTATTATTTTACTATGCAATGATACAAAATTAAACCAAACAAAAAATATTTAGACAAAATAAAAATATAAAAAATTATAATCCCACAGTATGCGCCGAACGCGCAAAATCTTGCACTCCCAGGTGAAAAACAAGTACACTTCCATAATGTACTTAAAGTGCTCTGTTATCGCGCACTAATTTTGTACTTAATATACTAAAACTGATCCTTTAGTACTTCTTAGGGTCAACTTAAGATCATCTAAGTGTACTCAACTGTGCTATTTTGAGACACCATGAATGAACTAAAATGCGCTTTTAACATACTATCTTTGTATTTAAAATGTATTTCGTTACCACATGTACTTGAACCCTTCTTTCATTCACCAGAACAGCGACAAGAGTTATTTGAAACACATAAAACGTTTAAACAAGATAATATTGACAATGACATTTAAAATAGTTTTGGCGGGCTGAGAATGCGATTTCTAAAATGTTATGATAAGGTAAGCCTGACACAGCAGTAGACCTTTATCAGTCAGCAACGAGGTTCTGACGATTTGTGCTACCCGCTCAGATTGTGCTACCTCCCATTAAAAAGATAGGCAGCACAAATCGATAGCGAAAAATGCTACCTATCAGATTGTGCTACCAGCATCTTATTCATGTGCTTTGAGGCTTTTTTTTAATGTCCATACCTACCCCTACCCTAAACCTACCCGTTCACACCTACCCCTACCCTAAACCTACCCTTAAAACAATGCACAAGCAAAAGTTGCCTAATGATTATGAAAAAAGGACACATTTTATTTTTTATTAATAAACTAATGTTTTCATGAGTCCTTGTCAGCTGCAAAAATGAAATTCACGAAATTTCCACTGGACGCGCCTTTAGGGAATGCATTCAGATTACGTAATCAGGGAGTATTTGATTTCGTTTTGAATTGGTTCGTTCAAAAGTAGACACGCTTTCTGTAGATATATTTCTCGGGTAGGCTATGTAAGGCACCCAATTTTAAGTTGTTTCATTATCAGGAAAAAATGCAAGTGGTCACGCAGGCGCCTCCCTGTCATTCTTGAGCATTAATTATTTACCACACAAACACTTGAATATGAATAATAGCCTATATAGCACATTTATATTAGGTTAACGCTAGAGTGTGGGATCCTCACCAGTCTACATCCTAGACAGATGCAGTTTAACCTGCAAATTGAAGGCTATTTGACGTTTTAAAATGATCTAACGGGCCATGCTGCTCCAATTCCTTGATCATTGTTGTTGATCAAGATTAAACGGATGTCGCAGTCATAAACTTGTTTTAATGAGTCTCGTAAACTTATTTTAATAAATCGCTTATGCATTAAATAACACAGATACAGAACAGGTTAAGTTAAATATGCTGAATATATAGGCAATTGTACAAATAATAAAATGCTATAGACTGCGAATAAGATTGCAGTTTCACATTTCGCATATGCATAGTGAATTATTTTTAACATGCAATGATACAAAATAAAACCCAACAATATTTGTAATGAAGAAAAATATTTAGACAAAAATGAGAGAATGATGTAAACCCACAGCACATCTCTTGCGTCACACATAGCAACATGCGCCGAACACGCAAAATCTTGCTCTCTGAATGAATGCAGCGCAGATAGATTCGAGACACAAGTTATTTGAAACACATTGAATGTTTAAATAAGATAATATTGACTATGAACATTATATGACATTTGAAAAAGTTTTGACGATTTGTACTTCAGTCCGCCTGTGCATTTCTGGCCCGCACAGTTTTAGGCTCAATCTCCGCGATGTTCTCGTTGAAAATGCAATTTCTTACATGTTAGAATTAATTCATTTCTAAAATTTCATGATATGGAAAGCATGAAACAGATCCCAGCAGTATAAACATACACAGGCTATCAATCATCAGCAACGAGGTATGCATGCCAGTATGCATAACGTCCGTCACGGTCACGTCCGTAACGCATTTTTATGGTGGATAAGTGCAGAGAATGGAGATGAACTGTTGATCATAATTAGCATGGCCATAAGTTAGCTTTGTACAGAAAGTTTCAAGTTAATTGCATTAATAATTACTATAAGATATAAACTTAATCTTTAAAATGTTATGGACGTGACACAGCGCTGAAGCGTCCAGACCTCATAAATCTAGCCCTTATAAATCCAAAAATCATCGCTGTTAAGACAAAGTGAGTTTATTTACTTTTCAGACAGGCCTCCACCTTTCTACAAAATACTTACTTGTTGACATAAATAAAAATGATCAGTCTTTGATCTCTTATTTGAAAACATGAAATACAGTCGAATGAAAATGTAATTTTACTTTAGGTCCACCCCTCATATGTGATGGATAAACATTGCGATTTCCTTCAAATTTCTATTAAAGCACGTTAATGCAGTAAAATACAGACCTAAATGTACAAATTAAACAGGGTTTTATTCTTTAGGTAAAACTTTATTTTTCATGGTAAGGATGACATTTGCATGGAATTGCTGTAATATGTTTAATTTATATAGCGCCTTTCCCAAGCTCAAGAATGCTGTACAAAAGCAGAAACACAATAGACAATCGATTCACATAATCATAACAGTCCTTTCACAATCAATCAATTAATCAGTTAAGTGGACCGTAGACAGTTGCCCAGTCCGGGGATAGACATGATTGCAGTTGCATATCATGGTACAATTATGTACAGAAAATAGAGATACAGACATAGTATAAGTAACAATAGAAAAAAAAGGTAATGTCAATAAGTAACAAGTTATTGACCTTAGTGCCAGAGGTATAGAGATCCATAGTTTAGGTGCAATGATGGAAAATGATCTGCTACCCATTGAGGATTGACGAAATCTAGGTACAGTAAGAAGTTCACATCCTAACAATCGAAGTGATCGAGGCGGAACGTAAGGAGTCAGTAGATCGCTTAGTATGGGTTAATATTCTTGCAGCAGAATTTTGAATATATTGTAAATGAGAGATATAGTGCAATGGTAATCCGGCAAAAAGAGCATTACAGTAGTCAAGGCGTGATGTAATAAAAGCATGCACTAATGATTCAGCATCTTTTGGAGAAACATATGATCACAGTTGGGCTAAGCAACGAAGCTGGAAAAATGCAGCTCTGGATAATTTACTAATGTAAGCATCCAGAGTCAGTGCAGGATCAAGAGTAATGCCTACATTTCTGACAGTAGCAGATGGAAAAACTGTTGTAGCATCAAGGTTGAAACTGGGAACATTTACTATTCTTTTTGTTAGTGAAGGGGGGCCAGTAATTAAAATTTCTGTTTTGTTTAAATTCAAACTGAGAAAATTAGAGCTGAGCCAGGCCTTTAGCTCATTAACACAGGTAAGATAGTGATGTGGTCTGGTGAATGGAGTCTGGTCTGCAGGCAGTATAAATCTGAATATCATCAGCATAACAGTGATAATGAAAACCATGACGACGGATAATATGTCCAAGAGGCATGATGTAAGTAATAAATAGTAATGAACCGAGAACAGAGCCCTGGGGAACACCCTTATTGAGTAAAGTAGTGGGAGATTTATTATTATACATAGTGATGTAGTATTGTCGATCAGTGAGATGGGAAGAGAACCAGGATAGTGCAGCACCTGAGATACCCATCTCAGAAAGGCGGGAAAGTAATAACAGTGACAGACAGTATCAAATGCTCAATCAAACATGCATTTATCAGTGCTGAACGTGAAAGATGGAGGCCCTGTGGACATGTGCTTTTGCTGTTTACGATGTGATACTTGCACACAGTTAAATCAGATGTATTTGTGTTAATATGAGTTTGGTGTTGTATGGTACTGTATCTTTAAATAGTCTCTACATTAGAGATTCAGAGAGTTTGAGAAGTTTATCTGACACTTTTCATTCTTTCTGGCCCTCTTAGTGGTCCATTTAGTGGTCCAAAATTCACACTTAAAAATGACTGAATATCATTGCAGCAAACACAATATATCAAACAAGTGACATCTGCCAAAAAAAAAAAAAAAAAAAAAAAAAAAAAAAAAAAAAAAAAAAAAAAAAAAAAAAAAAATCATGTTTATGCTTTTCTCAGAATTAACGTCTGTTTTCCAATTATTTTTAACCAGTTTGTCTAAGTGTCATTTTTAGCGGATGTATGTCAGTTCTCCTCACATTCTCAGCAGAAAAACCACAGCTGTAGTTCATTACATTAACATATAAACATGTTCCACTAATGCTTGACAATCTTGGTCTTCATTTTGAACAACATATTTATTTTTTCATAACTTTATTTTTTGAAATGTTCTGAGTGAAAACAGTGCTTGTGCTACATTTCTGCAAATTGTTTTGACTTGGTTTAATGGTTTAAGGGTGATTTCACACCTAGTTTATTTGAGTAACACCTCAAATGATCTCAGACCTGCTAAAAGGACCTACAAATAAAGCTTACTCAGACCACATCATTGTGTGTGTTTTTTTAGTTTGAGTCCATT
>NC_081161.1:48765611-48781581 GCF_012432095.1 Onychostoma macrolepis
AGTTACGATGCTCAAAGTTCAATGCAAAGGGAGATATTGTCTTTTACAGAATTGCTGATTGACCACCGCTTTACAGTAAATATATCACGTGAAAGAGTTTGAGAATTTCTGCAAATAATAAAAAATGAGAATTTGTGCATTTTAATGAGTTTGAAAGACAAAAGCCTTTCAATAATACATAATAATACCTGGTTAAATAACCTACTGAGCGATAATTCAAATAAAAATGAATGTGTTCATCAGTAGTTGATGTAATGTTGAAACACTTCTTAAACCTGAAATGATTTTTGTAAATCCAGTGTTCAAATGCCGTGTAGCACCCGACTAATGACTGTGAATGACTTTCTGAGTGTATATAAGCGGTAGACTATTTTAGAAAGGACAATTTAAAAGATAAAAAGAGGAATTAGAGAGAATCAATAAATGATGAATAATGTATTTCTGTTGTGTGAATAATATGTAATCATGTAATCCATAAAAAAGTAAATGTAGTCTGATTACGAGTATTTTAAAATGTAACTTACTCTAATTACAAGTACTTAATTTTTGGAATCTGATTACGTAATCCAGATTACATGTAATCAGTTACTACCCAGCTCTGAATGTTTGTGATACACCCATGGTCACAATAGTGATGTCTGTTTTGTGATTATTTTCTTTATTATTTATTCATTTTTATAATGAAACAGAAAAATAAGGAGTCTTTTTTTCATTCATCGCTGTTAAATGCGGTAAAATGGGGTTGAATCAAAGCAGTTTCAGCTAATAGGAGGAGTGGATGCACGGGGTAAAAGTAATAAATAATAAATAGGTCATAATAATTAATAAATAAGTAATAAAATAAGTACTGAATAAGTAAAAAAACAAATTAATGACAAAATAAAAAAGTAGAAAATAAAATAACTGATCAATAAATGAGTAGAAAATAAAAATAAGTAATGTATATATTAAAAAAAAATAGCCATAAATATATTAATTAATAAAAATAAGTAATAATACACACAGCATAAGGAGTGTTTTCTCTTCTGTCTGTCTTTTCTCTCTCAGTATAAAGGCACTTTAATAAACAACAAACATTCAAACTACTCTTTTTCTATTCTATTTCTACTTTGTTTTTAGTCTTCTTCCACTTTCAGTAGTGTTACGACCCACGTCTAGGGTTCAGGGGTGAAACGTGAAATAAAGAGTGATAGTCAGCAGGTTACTTTTTTTAGAAACCTCCTCAGGTTCTTTGTTTATTGTGAGGATAAAGTAATACAATCTGTTTTGTAAGCGGTTCACACAAAGATTAAGAGCGCAAAAATAACTTCAGGGCTAGGCCAGGCCAAAATAATAAACAAAAATAACTACCTTAACCCAAAACTAAGTGTCCTAGCAAAAAGAAAATGAAAGAAAATACAAGCACTTCCCTTACTCCTTAACTAACCCAAAAACAGGAGAAAAACATGTCCAAAATTAAATGGCACCCAGCCCCTACAGCATTCATAGATTACAGGTCTATCACACACAGCGAAGGAGAGGAGAAAAGAACAATAAACGCTTCAATAGTTCACTCAAACTTTCACAAAGTCTCACAATGAAGATATGATAACAGTCTCAACAACATCCAAGAAGATGAGCAACACACATTCTGTTCTCTCACGCCTCTCTCTGAGGATATTGCTCTGAGCTCCTCGCCACCCTCCACCGAGCACGCTGTGCCACGATCAGTTAATGCAGGCGACCTGTGAGAAACATGACCGGAGAGAAACACACCAGTACAATCTCAACATGCAAAGCAAAACGCCTGATGTGTTTAGTGCTACTGACAGAACTACACTGATCTATGGTTAAAATCACTCTTAAGGCTAAGAAATGTGAAAAAGTCCTACAAACAAAAGAGAAAAGTTTGTTTTTATGTGTATATTTACCAAATATAAATCTCACACGTTATTAACTGCAGCAAAAAAAACAAAAAAAAACAGCTGTATATATATAAAAAAAGAAAAACATGAAAGCTAGAAAAAGTCTCATTCTTTTGGCAAAAACATAGGCATAATTTTATAACACAAAAAATACACTGTATTTACATCTATTAATCAAACCTTTTTTTTTTATTATTCTATTGGTTCTATTGGCAGCACAGCAATTATATTATAATGTAATAATGACTTTAGAGCATTTTCACCTAGAGTTGTGTTAAATGTAAATGCTCACTGGAGAAGGATCTGAGGATCCTCAAATGAAAACTGTGTGTTTTGCTTCAAGAGAGCATGTTTTACTTTATTTATTTTAATCATTTATTCTTTATTCATTTATAATAATTTATAATTTAATCGTTTTATTATTCAATTTAATCATATAATCATTTATAATAATCATTATAGTCTTTTATATACACATTTCATTGATTTATAAATTGATTAATCGTTTATATTATTGTTGTTTTTATATTATTTTTTCATTGTTGTTTAGTCTTATGACTGTGTGGTTTCAAGGGCTGTTTGTCTTCATGAATAAGAGATACGAGGGGATGTTTATGGAAACTCAAGGTTTATGGGATATTGTTTTGAAGCAGTTTTGGTGCAACAGTACATGTTGAATTTGTGCTGGTCAGACGAAGTCTTTGAGTATTTTGGGTACCAGACAGACTTCCTGTTAACAGGTTTTGGGTATTAGACTACTTTGCTGAAGAGTTGTTCTGTTACCAGACGAAACAGATATTTTGTGATGGGATCTGGCATCCGGGGCTGGATCTTAATGATCTGGCATGGAGGCATGATCTAACACTGGAGAAAAAAATGAATATGCTAGAGAGGCATTTGTTTTGCTCACGTAATATGTGTACAGATAGCAGTGCATATGCATCTCTAAAGTATTTTAATCAAGCATGTGCAGAAGCGGTTCACTCAGATTCATTTCTTAAAGGGATAGTTCACCCAAAAATTCTGTCATTAATTACTCGCCCTCATGTCGATCCAAACCCGTAAGACCTTCATCTTCAGAACACAAATGAAGATATTTTTTTATGAAATCTTAGAGCTCCATAGACAGCATTTTGGAGACTATCACATACGTAATCAGCGTATGCAACAAATGTACACAGATACGTTGTTTACACTTTGACCTGAACGTAAACAACGTATCCGTGTACATTTTATTTTAACAATGTCCTTGCTATGTTTCTGAGCCTCGATCGTGTAAGTATCCTTGCTGTCTGTGGAGTGTCAGAGAGCTCTCGTATTTAATCAAAAATATCTTTGTTTGTGTTCCAAAGAGGAATGAAGGTCTTACGGGTGTGAAACGGCACAAGGGTGACTATTTAATGACAAAATTTTCATTTTTGGGTTAGCTATCTCTTTAAGGGTAGCTTTAACTTAACTTTTGAACCTAGCTTTAACAGGTGTGCGTTACACAATTTTAATCGACTTCAATGGAGGCGACCCGTTTCATGTCGGGTGGTTCTTTGCCTCCACCTCATGCATTAAAATCATGTAATGCACACCTAGCCATGGATTAGCACTTATGTGTAGAGGGTTATAGGTTACACACAGTATTAAATGAAGGAGGCACAATAACTGTGGAACACACACATTCTATATACTGTATTATAATAGTATATTTACATATATTTGTAAATTATATATATTTTTTAAATTATTATCATTATTATTATTATATATATATATATTTTTTTTTTAAGGTTAGAATTTTGAATGAAAAACCAAAATGATAAAGAGGGCAAATAATTGTGGAGGACACTGTACAGTATTTAAACATGATTGTGCTTTTTTCCAGTAATGCATGTTATTGTGCAAGGGGTAGTTGCATGGACTATCAGTGGAGGAACAGAAAGCTCTGAGATTTCATTATAAAGATCTTCATTTGTGTTCTGAAGATGAACGAAAGACTTGCGGGTTTGGAACGATATGAGGGTGAGTAATTAGTGACAGAATTTTCATTTTTGGGTGAACCAACCCTTTAACTTCTGTTACCCGGAGTGTTCAAAGACATTGTTAATGCTGACCAATATGCCATAAGAAATGAACTGGGAGTAGTATGAATACTTTTCACAAACACTTGGTGACATCACAATTCAAGATTTATTTTAAGCATACTAAATATGGTAAAGTACCTCCGTGAAGTTGGCCCCCCACCCATCACAAAACGTCGCAAAAATAGTCTCAGTCGTTTGTGCTCCGTTTGTGCTGCTTTGGTTTGTTAGATATAAAATATTTATTTAAAGGTCATTCTCAGGTCACTCAGCCCCCCCCACATGCTCCAAATTCACCCCGAATAGTCTCGTTTGTTTGTGCTTCGTTTGTGCTGCTTTGGTTTGTTAGATATAAAATATTTATTTAAAGGTCATTCTCAGGTCACTCAGCCCCCCCCACATGCTCCAAATTCACCCCGAATAGTCTCGTTTGTTTGTGCTTCGTTTGTGCTGGTTTGTGCCGGTAAAAGTTTCGTTTGTGCTGCTTTGGTTTTTTAATTATTAGACATTGAATTATAGGCGATGACGTCACCAGCCCCCCACATGCTCCAAAATCACCAAAAATAGTCTCAATCGTTAGTGCTGGTTTGTGCATGTAGAAGTTTCGTTTGTGCTGCTTTTTATTTTGCTTTTTTGTTTTTTTCAACAATACAGTTGAAGTAACAAGGTCAAAAGGATCCTAGTTAATATTCCAACTTATACCAGACACAGGCAGGATAACAGGATGTGTGGAATGTAACACCAACTCCAAGGTAAATGTTTTTATTTGTTACTGTATGTCATTATGTGAATAAAAGTAGTATGTCATAAATACACGCACCATAATATGTTTGCTGCATCTCTGTGCTTATACATACACAAGCTGTGTGTGTGTGTGTGTGTGTATTATATGCATGTATGGAAACTCATGACTCAATTAAGTAAAAATTATTTTACTTGTGAAACTGAATTAAAGTGTACTATCGAACATCCATTAGCACAAATAATGGACCTTTAAAAACTTAAACTTAAAAACACTTAATACTGACAAGCCATGGCACACTGTCATGCCTTCAAGGCAAAAGTGCAACACAGAATAATAGATTTAAGTGCAATCTCCATCAAGCCTGACTTCCAGAAGAGCAGAAACAACTTCTCCAAACAGGAGTAGGAAAACAAAGGTGTGTGGCATACAACAAAAATACTTAAATGTAAACAGTGCAATCAATCTTTTGTGTATAACACTGCATGTGGGCATATTTTGTTTTTTTCTGACACTCCTGTCACTCCACTTCTCAGGTCGTCATACATCTCCCAAACACATGGAGACCTCCTGCAGTAGGCCACATAATGTCCAAGAGCATCCTGGGTTAAGCCTCCTTTGAAAGCAATGACTGCCCTTAAAGTAAATCTCTCTCCTTGGAGCATCAGATTTGAGGGAAACTTACTCAAAGGAAATTCTATGGAGTTGCTTCCCAGGTCAGTGTCAATCCACAGAAGTTCTCCCAGACTGTAACTGTGAGAAACTTTCCCTGCACAGAGCATTTGTCCTGATGTAGAGTCTGTCTTGAATGCAGAGGGACACTGTGATGGACTTTGGATTGGCCTGAGGCAGGGGGACTCCGGAAGGTTAAGGCCTTCTTCCACTGCGGTCTGAAGATGAGCGATGCCAGAAGCCTGCAATACAGCAACAGAAGTACAAACAAATGGTATTTCCCTTGTGACTTGTGTGCTGTGACTGCAATACTGTGAGGAGCACTGTTTTGTGAAGTAAACACATGCATGTTTTGTCATTGATTTTTCAATGATAGTGGAGATGTGGCACTGTGCATCCATTTCGAGAGCACCAAACTTCAGCTGGACAGGTTTGAATATTCCACTCAGCAGTTCTGCCCTCTGTATGTAGGCATGTGCATTCAGACCCTTTGTGCTGATGGTTTTCACTAGCTGGAGGAGGTTGTTGGAGTCCTCACCACAAACTAAATTTGCAAAGGTGACACTATCACAGAAAGCACAGCATAAGCATTGACAAAAAGCATCAAATGCACATGTGTTCAGCACAGAGATTCTTGACTTCCTGAGTTTAACAGGCTGTTGATTATTTCCATTTTTCAACAGTTCCACTTTCAGTCTTTTCCCTCTCACAGATGGATCTGCATGGAGCCATTCAGGACAAGGAGAGAGGTATGAATTCCTCTTTCTCTTTTTGGGTGGAAGAGCTAGGCCTCTCCAGTTTTCAACAGGGTCTTTCCTCTGTTGGATTGATGTTTGTGACAATGTCAGACTTCCCAGAACAGGAATCATCCATTTCTGGTTTTACATCTACACTGCAATTTATGGTTGGTAGTGGATTGGCTTCTTTGACGATCACTGTTGCAACAGCTGCATCTTCTTCACCTTTTTCTTCACTTTTTTGTTTTGCAGAACAAATGCGCATGTTGCCTTCAATGAAGGACAGATGTCGAGCAATGAATCGATTCACCCGAATCGGCAAGTTTTCATGCTTGAAAAGGCCATGTTTAATGTTTTTGAACTCTGCTTCAACATTGGCTGAACTTGCGATGATGTTGGTGCTTCGGAAGTGAGGGATCATTACCCCTGTCCAAAGTGGTAAGTAGCTTGCAAGCCAGATTATGTTGGGAATAATCTCAGGGAGGAAGTGCATATTATCATGATCTCCATTAGCCACAGCAAGTGACCTGCTTTCCTCACATATTTCTGTCACCCACTGCCGTAGGTCCGTCTGCACTTGGTCACCCACCCACTGCGTTTGATCTGCTTTTTCCAGGTCCTCACCCTCTACATCTGGAATGATGACACACTCTTCTGCAATTCGGCCTTTCAGGTATTTCTTGCACCTTTCTGATATGAGGGGAACTCCAGAGCTGTCATTGCCCTCTGTTTCACTGAGAGCCACAATAGTAATGCTGCGTAGTAGCTCTCTAGCGTCGTCCATGGATTGTGACTTGAGAAGCTGTGCCATTGACCTTACAAAGAAATCTTTAATGCGATGTGTTTTTTTCTTCAAGCAGTCCCACTGGCAGATCATCTTGATGCAGTGTGCAACATCAACCCGGACAAAACAAGGTGGCACTTTAGCAGACTGATTACCAAGTAAGACGCCACAACACGCATTGATGTAGGTCTTCAGATCAGGATGAGGAGTAAAAGCCTTGACCAAAGCTCCGAGCAAAGCAAGTGAAAAGTCACTTACAACCTCTTTTGGAGTTGGTGCACCTGCACATATCCATTCTGTCAGCCAATGTGTTATTGCATTAACATCATGTCTCTCTGACAGCATTTGCACGACTGGGACACTTGAGCTCTTATTACCTGCCAGAACTCCCTGATATAAGAAGACATGGCCAGACATGCCGTTTGGTCTCTGTAGTTTCCTCACTACTGAGCCAGTTGCATCAAAACTCACAGTGGGGTTAGTAGATGTCTTTGATAATGACTTGTACATATACATTTGTGTTTGACTCCAATAGTGACAGAAAAACTTGTCCAATCCAATGTCTTTAATGCTACCACTGTGAGGTGCGCTGTGTTTTAACATCTGCAGTGACAAAATAGGATCCTTGTCACCTAGTTCTAAGGCATTTCTCTCTTGCTTTGCTTTGCGCAGGGTGGCCAAATTAGGCAGATGGCTTGGCTCAGGATCTCCAAAATCCATCAGCTTTGTTGCCTCTGATGCCCTCCATACATGGGATTCCATTCTACCCTCACACAGTTCTTTGGATATCTGCACACGCAAGTTACCAGACATCGGACGCTTGGAACAGCCAGTGTGCAGGAGTCATCTGTGTTTTTAATGAAACACTTTAGCACCATTGGGCTGTTCATTTCAGGCTCTCGGTCACATTTTATGTGAATGTGGCCATGACACTCCTTACACTTGCCTCTGATTTCTATGTATTTCTCTGTGGCTGATGGATAAACCTTGGCTCTTTTAAAGGCAAATGTGCAGGGGCTTTTCACTTCTTGCCAAATGTGATGATTTATCACATGCGTCCAGATGCCAGGCTTCAAAATTGTGTATTCCCGTTTTTGTGTTTTAGAGAACTTGTTTTTGTATTGAACTGTTTCAGGCATAAATTCAATCCATTTCTGAAATGGAACTTCAAGATCAAAAGTCCAGCTATCTTTTGGTTTGGGGGAAAGGGACCCTGGCTCTAAATCAGTGTCATCACTACTGCCACTTGTTTCATGATCACTTTCATCACGAATAAACTCTAAAGCATTCCAGATGTTGTGTCTGTTTAATTTAACAAAAGTGTATAGAGCCTTTGCGGTGATCTTGTTCTCTAGCTGCTTACTAAGCTCTGTCCAGATGTTCTGATTAGGAGTAGCTATGTTGCCATTTTTAACTATGGCCTCTTTTGATGAACACAGGACTGTGAAAATGGAATCCCTGTCGACTGCTGGTTTCTTGGGCATCTGGCATAAGCAAAACATAATTAGTCATTTAAATAATCCTGACTCCAAAAATGTCATGTATAGTGTAAACCTGTATGACTGTATTGGACCGAATATAAGGATAATATGGATGTTATATCTTATATTACTAACAATACGGTAATGTTGATCCCTAAATGCACAACATATTCTAAAAACTAACATGGGTCATATGTGCAACTGTATTTAGCATTTAATTGCTAATGATACGAGAGATATAAGTATTAGCAATGAGTCTTCTGTTCAATAAACATTGACAATCTTAGCTCACTTGAATGCTGTACCGTTGTTCTTGAAGTTACCATTACAAAAATTAACCATTGTTTTAGTATAGTAAAAGTGTAGTAACCAAGATTTTCTTGTTTTTATTATTTGGCATATTCATTACCATTTGTATAAAAGTTTTACTACAAATACCATGGTTAAACTATGGTTAGTGTAGCAAAATCAAGGTTAATTTATGGTTACCATGGTTTTATTTGTAGTAACACCATGGTTAATTTTTGTAAGGGTTACTAATAATATTGTGAACTGATATTGTTAAAATATTGTACTTACAGTTACAAACTCGAATTTCTGGCCAATGTATCAACTTTTCCTCTACTAACTAAATTTCCACAAGAGCATCTTGAACAGAAGTGTCACCTCGTGGTGGGAGTGAAGTGTATCAAATGATACCCCTTGTAAATAAGTTCAATCAGGTGAGAACAAAAACGCTGAAGTTACATAAAGCTACAACTTGATGGCGCTCGTGCACAAAACCATTTTAAGTGAGAGAAAGTGACAGAAAAAGAGTCCGACAGCAGATGAATATTGAGATGCTTTTAATAAACACCACAACGACTACAAAAAAACAGTGATGAAGAGTTGTTGTTCTATTAAAACATCACTAGAATCCAACAATTTGGTAAGAAATTGAATAAACGAGGAACCCAAAATAAAATGCTAAATAAAAGCAAAATAAAAAGCAGCACAAACGAAACTTTTACCGGCACAAACCAGCACAAACGAAGCACAAACAAACGAGACTATTCGGGGTGAATTTGGAGCATGTGGGGGCTGAGTGACCTGAGAATGACCTTTAAATAAATATTTTATATCTAACAAACCAATTTTTACAGCACAAACGGAGCACAAACGACTGAGACTATTTTTGCGACGTTTTGTGATGGGTGGGGGGCCAACTTCACGGAGGTGTGAAACCTGTAACTGAAACTTGAGGATTTCTGAGTTTTTGTTTGTTTGTTTTTCCAGACTACATCAAAAATAGTGTTTCCATGTCTGAGATGAAGACAGTCATAAGAACCAAGCAGAACGATGAGGATAAGCTCTTCAAAAAATGAAACCTGCCTGAATAATGCGGGAAGAAATGTGCATGATTTGTAAATAAACACTAAGTACATTTAGTGTAACTCTCAGCCTGTTATTTTAAGTTTAAAGAAAAGTAAAATCATTTATTGTTGCATTGCTGTTTGAGACATTCACTGTTGTTTTGTACCTTAATTTATTATATTGCAGTTGTATGCAAATAAAACTTGTTATTCTGAAAAGTCTTGTTGCATTTCAGTGTTACTGTACAGCATTTTATTAGTATTGCACTTTGGTTGTATTGAACTGTACTTCAGTTGTATTATATATTGCAGTACTCCTGCAGATTTATTGCAGTATAATTGTAGCACTACTTCAGCTTTATTGCAGTAATACTGCGGTTGTTTGTTAGTAATACTACAGATCTAATGCAGTAGTATTGCAGATATTACATATTAAATATTACAGTAGTATTTCAATAGTACATCAGATGTATTGCAGTAAAACGGCAATAATGCAGTTTTTTGTGTGCAAAAAACTGCATTTTAGCTACATGTAACAAACTGCAGTATTTTTAAAAAACTGTATTACTTTTTAAAAACTGCAGTCATTTTTTGTAAGGGATAATAATTATCAACCACGACCACAAAGACTTTTCTTCAAAGTTTGATCAAACTTTCAGTTTGAATTAAATTTGCAATATAACCATTTTTGTTGTTGAGCTGAAGTGTTGGTGTTCATGTAGTAGAGTGAGTTTATGAGGACAATGATATTCAACTCACCCGTCACAGAGAGAGAAACAGAGCTTGATTGTGATGATTGTGGTCTTTCATCTCTCTGTCCTCTACACCAGTACTGACCCTGATCAGACTCATTCGCTCCTCTGATAGTGAGAGTGTCTCTGTTTACAGTGTAACCATCAGACGTCTGTAACATTACACTGTCTTTATGCCACTCATATCTCCAGTCACTGTGATTAGACTCTATAACACAGGTCAGAGTGACTGTCTCTCCAGTGAATACAGGACTGTCTGGTGTCACAGTCAGTGTAGATCTGGGTGAATCTGTGAAGAAAGTCACAATTGGACTCAAAACACACAACACACACAAGAGTTTGCCGTGCAGAGTGACAATCATATAACAAAAAGGTCAAAGGTGTTGTAATACAAATCCATATGAATCCAGGAATCTAATCCAAGTCTTGAGAAGAGATACGGTCAGTTTATATGTTAAACAGATTGTAATTTAGGCTTTTATTCACATATTCACATGCTTTTGGCTCTTCTACATTTTGGTTTCCTGGACTTTTAATGGAGAAACAGAAACCTCTCAGGCTTTATTTAGGTTTCTTAATTTGTGTTTCAAAGATTAACCAAAGTCTTCTGGGTTTGGAAGCACATGAGGCCGAGTAAATGAACTGTGTGTAAAAATAACTGCATTCATCTCTAAAACAACAAACACTGATCACTGCACAGCATCTGTCCGGTAAAGAAACATCTTATCAGTTCTGCATCTGAACAGAATAATGACTAAAAGTGAATAGCTTCAGTCCTCTTATAAGAACAGATGTGAATAAATGCTGCTATTCTCTGTCATCATCACTGCACTCACAGCTGATTGGTCCAATATCTGTTACAAACTATTAACTAGAACATAATCTGACTGTGAGAATGATCGGTGAATCAAACTAAGATCAAGTTTACCCGGTTATCTACTCAGTCTGTTTGTTTTGAAATGATGTACAGAAAAATGAACAGACTCACCTGATACTGTCAGTGTAACTCCGTCACTCTTCTGTGTGTGTGTTGGTGCTTCTGACTGAGATCCTCTACAGCTGTACACACCACCATGAGACGGATCCACAGATGAGATTATATAGTTCTGGTTTTGTCCTGCTCTGTAAACTTGTTTGTTGTCTTTATTCCAGCTGTACTGCCAGACTCCTGTCTGCTGTATGTGACATGTGAGAGTGACCGTCTCTCCTCTGAACACACGTCTATCAGGATCAACACGAGCTACAGGTTTGGGTCTCTCTGTGAAATGAGCAAACAACACACTTCATGTGTCTGAAAATATTTCAGATGATCTGTGCTGATTAAATTATTATTTTTTTATTATTATTTGACATTTAGTTTAACTGACAACACTTTGTTATTGTATGACAGCAATTATTATGTTTATTACAAACACAAAGTTGTCTTCCATTAAAAATGAATAGAAAGTAAAAGAGCGCTGACCTTTTACTGTTATCTCAGCTGCATTACTGTACTCGCTGTAGTAGTTTCCTCGTTTTGCTCTGCACCAGTATCTTCCTCCATCAGAGACGCTCACAGACTCGATTGTTTTAGTTGCATCACCCGTGGAGTCAGTGTTTGAGTCTTTTCTCCAGATAATTGTCCATCCAGTTAACTGCTCCACATCACAGCTCAGAGTAACTGTGTCTCCAGTGAACACTGAACTCTGGGACTTTACAGTCAGAGTCGGTCGTAGTTTATCTGTAAGCGACAGTCATTTATTTATTTGTTTCCATAAAAAAAACCTCTAACACTGTAAATTGCTGTTATTCCAAAACTAATATTTATTCTGTCAGCACATTATTACTGTGAATATATTTCACTAAACAAAGAATATTTCTTAATATGAAATTAAACTAAACACGGCTCAAATACTTTGTGTATCTGGAAGTGAATTAAGTGAAATAATCAGCTAGTAACAGCACACGTGCATGAACATCACTGCATCAGCAAATACACACTTACTGACTCTTAAATAAAGCAACATGCAGCATAAATTCAACATGTTTTAGTCCGTCCTCAACCTACACACAGACTTTATTCTATACAGCACAATTATAAACCACAAAACTCAACAGAAATCCCAACATAACAAATTATTTAACACTAACAGATCTTCCTCATATTCAAAACAAACAAACACTAAATCATTTTAACATTTGTTCTCTATTGAGTTCAAACAACTATTTTCAATGAGCAATGAACTTTCACTAATAGTTATATTAGTGTAATGAATGTAATATTCACTCATGGTGTGTCTTTTTACTAAACTCACAGCACAACCCTTGAGCCAGTTGTTCGAAGAGCTTATATACAGTATATATGGACTCCTAAAATACATCTTGTGTTTAATATGCTTTGTGTCAGAAATAATACAAATAATTTTTATTATTTTTTTATTATTATTTGACATTTAGTTTAACTGACAACACTTTGTTATTGTATGACAGCAATTAGCATGTTTATAACAAACACAAAGTTGTCTTCCATTAAAACATGTATAGAAAGTAAAAGAGCGCTGACCTTTTACTGTTATCTCAGCTGCATTACTGTACTCGCTGTAGTAGTTTCCTCGTTGTGCTCTACATTGGTATCTTCCTCCATCAGAGACGCTCACAGACCTGATTGTTTTAGTTGCATCACCCGTGGAGTCAGTGTTTGAGTCTTTTCTCCAGATAATTGTCCATCCAGTTAACTGTCCCACATCACAGCTCAGAGTAACTGTGTCTCCAGTGAACACTGAACTCTGGGACTTTACAGTCAGAGTCGGTCGTGGTTTATCTGTAAGTGTAAGTCATTTATTTATTAATTTATTTGTTTCCATAAAAAAAACCTCTAACACTGTAAATTGCTTTAAACCATTTAAGTTTAAGTTCCAAAACTAATATTTATTCTGTCAGCACATTATTACTGTGAACATATTTCACTAAACAAAGAATATTTCTTAATATGAAATTAAACTAAACACGGCTCAAATACTTTGTGTATCTGGAAGTGAATTAAGTGAAATAATCAGCTAGTAACAGCACACGTGCATGAACATCACTGCATCAGCAAATACACACTTACTGACTCTTAAATAAAGCAACATGCAGCATAAATTCAACATGTTTTAGTCCGTCCTCAACCTACACACAGACTTTATTCTATACAGCACAATTATAAACCACAAAACTCAACAGAAATCCCAACATAACAAATTATTTAACAGTAACAGATCTTCCTCATATTCAAAACAAACAAACACTAAATCATTTTAACATTTGTTCTCTATTGAGTTCAAACAACTATTTTCAATGAGCAATGAACTTTCACTAATAGTTATATTAGTGTAATGAATGTAATATTCACTCATGGTGTGTCTTTTTACTAAACTCACAGCACAACCCTTGAGCCAGTTGTTCGAAGAGCTTATATACAGTATATATGGACTCCTAAAATACATCTTGTGTTTAATATGCTTTGTGTCAGAAATAATACAAATAATTTTTTATTATTTTGTTTTTTCTTTAATGACACTGACACGGAGGAGACAAATTGTTGAATAAAGTGTTTTTTTTGTTGTTGCTTTTTAGTTTTTTTGAGTACAAAAAGTATTCTCGAAGCTTCATAACGTTACGGTTGAACCACTGATGGCAGACGGACTATTCTGACGATGTCTTCAATACTTTTCTGGACCTTGACAGTGTTAATTGCAAACCTCCCAGTTTTCATCCAAAATATCTTCAATTGTGTTCTGAAGACGAACAAAGCTTTTACGGGTTTGGAACGACATGAGGGTGAGTGAATAATGACAAAATTTTCATTTTGGGGTGGAGTAACCCTTTAAGCTAAAATGAGCAATTTTCAGCTAAAATGGGCTGCATACACACACTTTTACACAGAAATTGAGGGTGAAAATAGGTTTATAGGCCTACTGTAGATATGTATCCATACAAAATCTTAACAGTCTTTAAAAAAAAAAACAAGCATACACATATATGCACACAAAAGATACTACTGCACAGAAACACACTCCTATACAACATGATCAGTTCATTTTTAATTGCATTGTTTAATTTAATATTCATTCAACTTTCTATTTAATGAAATACATTTATGGTGTTGCTTTGGCACTTTAAATACAATAGTGTCAATTTACTGTTAAAAATAAAATGATTTAATCTGAAATTACCTGTCGTTCTCTTTTTATATTGGCCCATTTTAACTGAACAGCTGGTCCATTTTACCTGAATGTTGTGCCGTGGCTCAAGAAGGTACTCGCTGATACTCAAACTCTCTTAATTTTAAAACTTTTTCTTAAAAAATATAAATATATTTAATAGATACATGCTAATTTATAAGAATATCATTAGATCTCATGCATATCTTATTTGATGGTATTATAAGTCATTTACCAAAACATGGCCCATTTTAGCTGCCTTCACCCTAATTAATGTGCATACAGTACTGAAAGACAGTGTATGGTGTGAACTGCAAGTTTTCTCAAGTGTATAACTGATCTTGACAGATATTGTTTTTCATTATTGTGTTACGTGGTTCTGGAGGAAACTGCAGTGTTTTACCAGAATAGGCTTCTGAATTAACATCATATCTCTCGACTGAGTTATAGTTTGCTAAAATAGGAACAAAGCTAAGGCTAAGAAGGAGAGTGTAAGAAGTGTGAAACAACAAGAACCGTTCTGAGACTACAAAAGAGGTTTATATCTGTTATTTAAAAGAAAAGAAACAACTCGCATATCTCCAGGGAGACGATTTACCGGCTTTCATTAAAAAAAGATTGTTGTTGGTTTCTTTTACGGTTTTCTTAAAAATATAAATATATTTAATAGATACATGCTAATTTATAAGAATATCATTAGATCTCATGCATATCTTATTTGATGGTATTATAAGTCATTTACCAAAACATGGCCCATTTTAGCTGCCTTCACCCTAATTAATGTGCATACAGTACTGAAAGACAGTGTATGGTGTGAACTGCAAGTTTTCTCAAGTGTATAACTGATCTTGACAGATATTGTTTTTCATTATTGTGTTACGTGGTTCTGGAGGAAACTGCAGTGTTTTACCAGAATAGGCTTCTGAATTAACATCATATCTCTCGACTGAGTTATAGTTTGCTAAAATAGGAACAAAGCTAAGGCTAAGAAGGAGAGTGTAAGAAGTGTGAAACAACAAGAACCGTTCTGAGACTACAAAAGAGGTTTATATCTGTTATTTAAAAGAAAAGAAACAACTCGCATATCTCCAGGGAGACGTATTTACCGGCTTTCATTAAAAAAAAGATTGTTGTTGGTTTCTTTTACGGTTTTCTTAAAAAAAAAAAAATAAAATAAAAAATAGTTAAAAATAAATAGTAATTAAATTTACACACACACACACATACATATATACACATGTGTGTATATATGTATGTGTGTGTGTGTGTGTGTGTGTGTGTGTGTGTGTGTGTGTG
>NC_081161.1:48781681-48794189 GCF_012432095.1 Onychostoma macrolepis
CTCATCTTCTTCTCATCTCAGCGGGTTGAATAAGATATCCGTCAAGTCATTTTACATCTCTCTAAAATTATAACTAAAGATATATGAGGACATCATTAGACATTATACTCACCGCTAAACTGGATGAGTCGACTAGTCTCCGACTCTCTGATGAACTTCTCTTCCGGAAAGCGTTTCTTCTCTTTTGTCGCACTTGTGAAAGGTCTCGGAGTGTAATGTTGTTATGTCTTTGTTCTTTAATTGTGATAGTTCACATATGAACAATGTTGTCAAACCAAAACGTGTTTTATACTTTATATCCATCCTGCAGTAGACACTACTGAAAAGACGCCGTTACAAGTAATCAGCTGCTCGCGAGACTCGTTGTCAGGACAACGACCTTTGGCGCGAAGGAAGATCTCACGTGCGGGCTATTAATCTCATTAATTTATGCGGGTGAAATATTCCATAGGCATTTTTTTTTTGTACAAAAAATATTTTCGTACGAATATTTAATAGGAAGTCTACATTACAAAAAATAAATAAATAAAAAGACACTTGCCAAGTCTACTGTAACCACAGCACATGTTGCACAAATTAATACAGTATAACTGCAGTACAGGCTCTATACATGAAGACTTTAATGGCAATGAAAAGAACCTCATTGACATTAAAGTTTAATTATTGAACCTAATCGTAGGAGCGTTTTTAAAAAATGCTCATAAAAATAAAAATACATTTAATCAGACTTAGAAGTTTTTGCATCTGAAATCTTCACATGCATCCATCCATCCATCCATAGATCCATCTATTCCATACATTTTCCAAAGCGCTTGTCCGGGTCATGAGTCTGGAGCCTTTAGTGGGTCATAGTCAGGACAACCCCCTGAACAGATGGCCAGTCCATCACACACATTCATATTCATATTCATATTCACACTCACCAAAGTCTCCGGTTCACCTGTCCTGTCCTGTATGTCTCTGGATTGTGGGAGAAACCCAGAAGAAACCAACATCAACATGGAGAAAACATACAATCACAACATAGAAAGGTCTGCTGCAGCAGCCGGGACTCAATTTTTTATTGCTTCAGAATTTATTATTCTATTCATTTAAATATATTTCTCAACTTATATATATATATATATATATATATATATATATATATATAATCATTATTATTATTTTTAAGTAAATTTTGTAAATGTTGATGGGTTTTGTTTTCAGTTTATAAAAAAAATATGGTGTAAATGCTGCTTTTCTCATTCATTCTTTGTGCTGTAATACTGTTAGTAAAATGAAAAGACTCATATTTTTATGAACCAGTGTGACTTTATTCGAACACAAATGACATTATAATTGAATGTCCTGGCTGCTCTTTTCAATACGATGACAGTGAATGACGACCAGCGCCTCTTAAAAATGACAAAGATCACCAGTAAATTATTGCTATATCTGTTACACAAAAAGTAGTTTAACATATTTATTTCTTTATAGCAGCATGAAAATAGGTATTTTTCTGAGAACGCATAAGATGTATATAGACAGTTACTGTATTCAGTTAACACTGAATCTACAAGCTCCCAAATGTAAACATTGAGATTATATGTAAATATTATAAGGATATACAGTAACAATTCACTGTAAGTCTCACAATTGGTTATTTGTGTGCTTTTATCTTGATCAGATTCACCCAGATCTACACTGACTGTGACACCAGACAGACCTGTATTCACTGGAGATACAGTCAATCTGACGTGTGTTATAGAGTCTAATCACAGTAACTGGAGATATGAGTGGAATAAAGACAGTGTAATGTTACAGACGTCTGATGGTTACACTGTAAACAGAGACACTCTCACTATCAGAGGAGCGAATGAGTCTGATCAGGGTCAGTACTGGTGTAGAGGACAGAGAGATGAAAGTCCATCATCCTCACAGGAGAGTAACCGAATAAATCTGTCTGTTAATGGTGAGTAAATACTGTGATAAACACTAATTACCAGACACTACAATATGATGCATTGATGCACTAAAAATTAAGTAATTATCAGTTTTCGGGGGTTTAAACACCTGCTTTTAGGAAACAAGGTTTATTATAGAATGTGCTGGATACATAAACATAAATGCTATCTTTCTGATGAAATCAATGTTATACCCCGCGGGGGCATGAGTTTAAAGTCAGAGGTCTTGAAATAATGAGTGATTTTATGTATACTTTTGTAATTTTATCATACATTTACATTTATTCATTTACCGCTTTTTCTTTCTTCTTCTTTTGTTCAGTGGTCGTTTACATGCTTGGTGCATATCGCCATAGAAATACATTATAGAAAATGTCGATCCATGTGTGAGATGCTAATATAAAATGTAATAAATACAGTGGGTACGGAAAGTATTCAGACCCCCTTAAATTTTTCACGCTTTGTTATATAAGCGACTTGCAATTGAGGAATACGCAACATGATCTCACAGAACCACCACAGATTCAGGGTTAATTCTGGAATTAACAAGTCATTATAAAGAGGCAAACAGACATAGGGAGTGCTTGCAATGCAAGGTTTCAGGCATTGTTCAGAGTAAATACTAGCTAGACGGAGAGGTTAAGGAAAGAAAGTAAAGTGTTTTTTTTTTTTTTAAGATGAAGTCAAGTGATGATGGAAGTACAGTATGTATCATACAGTATGCGACTTACGATCAGATCTGCATGTCTATGTTCTCCAGTCTCAGCAGCTTCATCTCTTCTTCTGGTCGCTGGAGTGGTTGTGGGATTGAGTGTTTGCTTGTTGATCTTCATCTCACTGCTGCTGCTGCTGTGGAGACACAAGAAGAACAAAGGTGTGGAGCAGTTCATAACATGATTAATACAACTGAACAGCAACAAAGGAAAGATACAGTTTCTGAATAAAGGCTCATGAGAAGATCTCACTGTAATCACTGCAGATACTCTTAAGTGACCATAATGCTCTTTGTTTCTATTATAGATCAGCAGCGTAACATTAACCAGACATCAGTCCCAAATCAATCTGGAGAATCTCAACCAGAAAACTCTCCTCTACAGTCTGGTCAGCCTCAGTAACTAATTATATGTGATAATCATTTTGATGTGATTTGATTTTTTTCTCTCCAAGACTGTTTTACTTTTCACGTTTTCTCCTCAAATGCTTGTTTTCTGTCCAGCAGATTCTGATCACATTTGTGACGTTGTGACTGAAGTGAATAAGAGACACAAAGATTGATTCATAAACCTTATTTAAACACATATCATTATCACATATCTACGGTGGCTCAACGCTCTGCAGCTTCAGAAAACACATGCAAATAAAAAAGCACCAGTAAATCAAGAAAACATCTTCATCAGTTTGACAGCAGGTGCTCACAACACAAACAAATGAAGAATTTGATTTGCATCGCATTTCTTTGTTTGGTTGTGTTGTGAGTATTTGCAGCGTGTTGAGCTCTCAGCCACTGTACATATCAACAAATATCATTCATTAAATCATACAGGCTTTTTTTTTTTAAGGTGATCCGGAGCCATTGGCAGATGTCACATATTCAGAGGTCACTGTCAAGAAAAACAAGAAAAAGATGGACAAAGGTTAAAATAAATCCTCTTAACTTCACCTGAACAATGTGATCATCTTCAGAAACAATATTTTTCTAATTAATTTAATAAAAGTGTATATTTCTTTCTAATATTTTTTTTTCTAGATGATAGCATGGCAGAGACAAATAATGTGACTTACTCAGAAGTCAGAAACAAAGTAAAGAAATCCAAAAGCAAAGGTGAGATCCTGTTTTTAAAGTAAAGAGCAATATTTACATGTTCTGAATACTTTGACTGATCCTCTGTTCTGTATTAGATATTAATACCGCAGGACCCAGTGATCTGGTTTATGCACAGATTGATTTACAGGACAAAAAGAAAACCAAGGGCAAAGGTCAACACAACAAACTGCATCATCGCATTTCATCACATGATTCATCACATTTAACTCAGATAAATAAACCCATTAAAATCATAAAAACTGATAGAATCAATTCAGTTTTTTGGAAACACGAAAGCACACAACAATCACATCTGCCTGCTTTGCTGCTTCTGCATTCCTGAATTTAGATCAGAAATAAAACAGAGAGTCAGATAACCAGCCTGTTGTTTTTCTTGATAGGTGCTGGACTTCGTAATATTCTGATTGAAATGAAATCTAAGGACAAACAAAAAGGTAAATAAAGAGATGATCTGAAATGTTGTCATCAGCAGGTTACAGATCATGCGAAAATGTTTAAAATAATACAGCCTAAATATTTTAACCTGCTAATAAAATAAAATAATTAATGAGTTAATTAAATTATATTCCCATGTTTTAGTCAATATATTTAATCAATATACTCTTCTGTGATTTCGTTGTGGTTTGAGCATCGCTCCTTCCTCATATGATCAGTTATTGTTGTAGTTCAAATCTCTGTTGTTCTGTATCAGAGTCTGGAGACACTTTGTACTCTGAACTGAAGCACAACGCAGACGGAGGTGAGAGAAACACATCACTATTACAGTCAAACCACTGACCTTAAATATTACCCATCATGCACCGTTTCTGCTACAGATCACAATGATTCCTAAAGTCATGTGACTCATTGAGGAAAACTGTGTATTTTATCATGAATTTGTTGTTATTTATCATTTGTGTTCTTCAGGTGCTGATGCTGGTGATGCAACTTACGCTCAACCTATCAGGAAGAAGAATAAAGCCCGTAAGAATTCTGTTACAATTCTACAATGATTTTACAATAACTGAAAATGTCACAGTTTACACTCGTTCGTGCAGATTGTGGCATTGATTCTTTTACATTATAAATCTGCTTTAAGTGATTCAGTTATTTGTGATGATCAGAGGTTTACCTCGATCTTAAAACTGTAAATCATCAACAGAATGAGCTCATTATTCACATCACCTGCATCATGCATCGTCTTTTATCTGCATTTTCTGTTTAAAGGTCCCTGAGTTCAGTGAAGACAGCAGACGGCTAAAAGACATTCACAGCAGCAGACACAGTAACGCTTGCATTGCTTAAAGAGATAGTTCACCCAAAAATGAAAATTCTGTCATTAATTACTCCTCATGTCGTTCCAAACCCGTAAGACCTTCATTCATCTTCTGAACACAAATTAAGATATTTTTGATTAAATACGAGAGCTCTCTGACACTCCACAGACAGCAAGGATACTTACACGATCGAGGCTCAGAAACATAGCAAGGACATTGTTAAAATAAAATGTACACGGATACGTTGTTTACGTTCAGGTCAAAGTGTAAACAACGTATCTGTGTACATTTGTTGCATACGCTGATTACGTATGTGATAGTCTCCAAAATGCTGTCTATGGAGCTCTAAGATTTCATAAAAAAATATCTTCATTTGTGTTCTGAAGATGAAGGTCTTACGGGTTTGGATCGACATGAGGGCGAGTAATTAATGACAGAATTTTTGGGTGAACTATCCCTTTAAGAAATGAATCTGAGTGAACCGCTTCTGCACATGCTTGATTAAAATACTTTAGAGATGCATATGCACTGCTATCTGTACACATATTACGTGAGCAAAACAAATGCCTCTCTAGCATATTCATTTTTTTCTCCAGTGTTAGATCATGCCTCCATGCCAGATCATTAAGATCCAGCCCCGGATGCCAGATCCCATCACAAAATATCTGTTTCGTCTGGTAACAGAACAACTCTTCAGCAAAGTAGTCTAATACCCAAAACCTGTTAACAGGAAGTCTGTCTGGTACCCAAAATACTCAAAGACTTCGTCTGACCAGCACAAATTCAACATGTACTGATGCACCAAAACTGCTTCAAAACAATATCCCATAAACCTTGAGTTTCCATAAACATCCCCTCGTATCTCTTATTCATGAAGACAAACAGCCCTTGAAACCACACAGTCATAAGACTAAACAACAATGAAAAAATAATATAAAAACAACAATAATATAAACGATTAATCAATTTATAAATCAATGAAATGTGTATATAAAAGACTATAATGATTATTATAAATGATTATATGATTAAATTGAATAATAAAACGATTAAATTATAAATTATTATAAATGAATAAAGAATAAATGATTAAAATAAATAAAGTAAAACATGCTCTCTTGAAGCAAAACACACAGTTTTCATTTGAGGATCCTCAGATCCTTCTCCAGTGAGCATTTACATTTAACACAACTCTAGGTGAAAATGCTCTAAAGTCATTATTACATTATAATATAATTGCTGTGCTGCCAATAGAACCAATAGAATAATAAAAAAAAGGTTTGATTAATAGATGTAAATACAGTGTATTTTTTGTGTTATAAAATTATGCCTATGTTTTTGCCAAAAGAATGAGACTTTTTCTAGCTTTCATGTTTTTTCTTTTTTTTATATATATATACAGCTGTTTTTTTTTTTTTTTTTGCTGCAGTTAATAACGTGTGAGATTTATATTTGGTAAATATACACATAAAAACAAACTTTTCTCTTTTGTTTGTAGGACTTTTTCACATTTCTTAGCCTTAAGAGTGATTTTAACCATAGATCAGTGTAGTTCTGTCAGTAGCACTAAACACATCAGGCGTTTTGCTTTGCATGTTGAGATTGTACTGGTGTGTTTCTCTCCGGTCATGTTTCTCACAGGTCGCCTGCATTAACTGATCGTGGCACAGCGTGCTCGGTGGAGGGTGGCGAGGAGCTCAGAGCAATATCCTCAGAGAGAGGCGTGAGAGAACAGAATGTGTGTTGCTCATCTTCTTGGATGTTGTTGAGACTGTTATCATATCTTCATTGTGAGACTTTGTGAAAGTTTGAGTGAACTATTGAAGCGTTTATTGTTCTTTTCTCCTCTCCTTCGCTGTGTGTGATAGACCTGTAATCTATGAATGCTATAGGGGCTGGGTGCCATTTAATTTTGGACATGTTTTCTCCTGTTTTGGGTTAGTTAAGGAGTAAGGGAAGTGCTTGTATTTTCTTTCATTTTCTTTTTGCTAGGACACTTAGTTTTGGGTTAAGGTAGTTATTTTTGTTTATTATTTTGGCCTGGCCTAGCCCTGAAGTTATTTTTGCGCTCTTAATCTTTGTGTGAACCGCTTACAAAACAGATTGTATTACTTTATCCTCACAATAAACAAAGAACCTGAGGAGGTTTCTAAAAAAAGTAACCTGCTGACTATCACTCTTTATTTCACGTTTCACCCCTGAACCCTAGACGTGGGTCGTAACACTACTGAAAGTGGAAGAAGACTAAAAACAAAGTAGAAATAGAATAGAAAAAGAGTAGTTTGAATGTTTGTTGTTTATTAAAGTGCCTTTATACTGAGAGAGAAAAGACAGACAGAAGAGAAAACACTCCTTATGCTGTGTGTATTATTACTTATTTATTAATTAATATATTTATGGCTATTTTTTTAATATATACATTACTTATTTTTATTTTCTACTCATTTATTGATCAGTTATTTTATTTTCTACTTTTTATTTTGTCATTAATTTGTTTTTACTTATTCAGTACTTATTTTATTACTTATTTATTAATTATTATGACCTATTTATTATTTATTACTTTTACCCCGTGCATCCACTCCTCCTATTAGCTGAAACTGCTTTGATTCAACCCCATTTTACCGCATTTAACAGCGATGAATGAAAAAAAGACTCCTTATTTTTCTGTTTCATTATAAAAATGAATAAATAATAAAGAAAATAATCACAAAACAGACATCACTATTGTGACCATGGGTGTATCACAAACATTCAGAGCTGGGTAGTAACTGATTACATGTAATCTGGATTACGTAATCAGATTCCAAAAATTAAGTACTTGTAATTAGAGTAAGTTACATTTTAAAATACTCGTAATCAGACTACATTTACTTTTTTATGGATTACATGATTACATATTATTCACACAACAGAAATACATTATTCATAATTTATTGATTCTCTCTAATTCCTCTTTTTATCTTTTAAATTGTCCTTTCTAAAATAGTCTACCGCTTATATACACTCAGAAAGTCATTCACAGTCATTAGTCGGGTGCTACACGGCATTTGAACACTGGATTTACAAAAATCATTTCAGGTTTAAGAAGTGTTTCAACATTACATCAACTACTGATGAACACATTCATTTTTATTTGAATTATCGCTCAGTAGGTTATTTAACCAGGTATTATTATGTATTATTGAAAGGCTTTTGTCTTTCAAACTCATTAAAATGCACAAATTCTCATTTTTTATTATTTGCAGAAATTCTCAAACTCTTTCACGTGATATATTTACTGTAAAGCGGTGGTCAATCAGCAATTCTGTAAAAGACAATATCTCCCTTTGCATTGAACTTTGAGCATCGTAACTTTGCAGATGTTGTTTGTGCTCAAACAGCAACATTACACACTAAAGTTAGAAAAGTGAAATCATAATCAATGACCCCTTTAAGTACCCCTGATCTTTTAAAATAAATATTTTAATAATTAGTATCACATTCGCATGTTCATGGTTCTCTGACATTGGTTCATGGTCATATGATGTGCAGGTAAACATAAAATATTTCATCTTTTTAGTAAGTGTATGATTTATTTTAATTTGACATTTTTATAATTTAATTACTTGTTAGCCTTTCATTAAACTCATAAACCCCCTGCAGTTCCTTTACGAACCCCAGTTTGGGAAACCTTGATGTAATATTATGCACTTCATGTTGTTAATTACAATGAAAGGAATATATTTTCTCTCTCTTTGTATTTTTACATCATTATGGTACAAGATTATCCTGTTTAAATCAATGTGATAAATGAGTTGGTCAAAAGTAATCCAAAAGTAATCTGATTACCTAAAATGTGTAATGTAATGGATTACCCATTGGCCCCTGACCATCACGGCCTTCTAATCATCCCCACACACTGATTGCTTCATCACGCTGTCTCCTCTCCACCTGTAGCTGGCGTGTGGTGGGTGTTCTGGCGCAATATGGCTGCCGTCGCATTATCCAGGTGGATGCTGCACACTGGTGGTGGTTGAGGAGATTCCCCCTTCTATATAAAGCGCTTTGAGTACCCAGAAAACCGCTATATATTTGTTAACGAATTATTATTATAAGTGTTATTATCACGTTACTGATTACATTTTTTGTCATACAAATTGTAATCCGTTACTGATTCCAAATTACAAGTAATCGACCCAGCTCTGTACAAAGCAGTCCTCAGGGTCTATAAACAGCCAGCAGAGGGCAGATGTCTGATTTACTTACATTTACAGTCTTTTAGCACTGAAATCAAATGTTAGCTACATCAGAAAGTCCAAAGATTTTGTGGGAACACAAAAATGATATTTGTGGTCTCTCATGTACAAATGTATGAAACATAATCAAGCTTAATATTTATTTGTGCTCCAGATAGGCTAGACCAGGGATCCTCAAATCTGGCCCACGAGATCCACTTTCCTGCAGAGTTTAGCTCTAACCCTAATCAAACACACCTGAGCATGCTAATCATTGTCTTCAGAATCATTAGAAACTCACAGGTAGGTCAGTTTGATCAGGGTTGGAGCTAAACTCTGCAGCGCATTGGCCCTCCAGCGCAAGATCTGAGGAACCCTGGGCTACTTACCCTGCAATGACCTGTCATTAGTCCCGTCCCGTTCTGATGGGGCTTACAGCAACCCTCCTTCACATCAAATAAATGTCACTCCCTGATATTTTGTGATGTAAATGTCATTATCTATTAAAACATTTATTTCATATTATTACACAATCCCTTATGAAAATTAACAATGGTATTACTATAGTAAAAGTAGGCTATAGTAGGATAACCGTGTTTTTTGGGCGTTTTTATTACCAGTTGTAACCTATAATCACAGTTTTACTACAAATACCATGGTTAAACTATGGTTAGTGTAGCAAAACATGTTTAATTTGTTTTTACCATGGTTTACCTATAATAACCATGTTTTTTTTTTTTTGGTTGTAACCACAGTTAATTTTCGTAAGGGATATTTTCATGTTATTTTATATCTTTTTATTTTACGGTGTGTATTTGTGAAAATGATTAGGCTATACGTTTAACACACACCACATAATGCTGTGCATTTCAAGGCACTTCAGTAGACCTTTAATGTTACCTATGCTTTGTCAATGTTAAAATTATTTTTAATATATCAATAAAAAAGTATGACAGGCTTTTACTCTAGTCTTTATCACTTTATTAAAATTAAGCAAAACAAAACGACCAAGTCTATGCGTTGTCCTGTTTGCAATTGGCTGAAAAGGGGAAAAAAACTATATAATCAGTCCACAGTTTTATGATAAGCTATGAAATCCTTATAGTCAAGTGATGATAAACTTACTCTTTGTAACGTTAGTATAATTAAAGAGAGATGCCTAATCCTGACAGACACTGTCTTATCAAAGTGCTCACTGTACTTGTGCTCATAGCACAATTTACTTTAAACTACAATATAATTTAAAACTTAATAAGAATTCATTTAAATTTTGATTCATTATAAACTCTCAGCTTTCACAGCTAACTAGCGATTTCACTATGGAATCAGATTTGTGCCAATTAAAATGAATGTAATTTTTCAAGAAACTAAAAAAAAAAAAAAATAGGCCTACAGGGAAAATCTTTGACTTAGAGATCTACCTATACATCTCTATGGTTGTACCTGCATGAATGGTCACGTGACATGCGTTTTCGATTGTGTAAACGGAGATTGTGTATCAGCGTTAAATTACGTTTCTGAAACGCAGCGGAAACGCCAGTGTAAACGCTGATCGTTTTCATTCTAAAAGGCTGTTTTAAAACGAAAATGCACTAGTGTAAACAGGGCTTAAGTTTTTTTTTTTTTAGTTTCAAAGACATTTTATTCAGTTTCAATTTATATTTTCATAAGTTTCTTGAAAAATTACATTCATTTTAATTTGCACAAATCTGATTCCATATATCACTAGCTAGTGTAATGATTATGATTCGATTGACGGTGCATGACGTCACTGCTACGGACAAACATGAAAGGAATTATGTTTTTGAGCACACCTGTGGACAATGAACAATTTTCAGATACTTTTAAAATGGGGGGAGGGGAAAGGTGAGGCGCGCGGCTGCCGGATAATGAACTGTGAAAGAGACTGATAAGCTGTGTTTTTCTTGGTGTGGATGGCGCACAAGTTGGTATCAGACAATGAGGAACTCCAAGACTGTCAAGGCTATTTTATTCACTTAAACATCGGCTGAAGTGATTATTTTTTCTTTAATACAGATGATGCCAATGTATTTTTCAATGAGTCCGCTATGTTAGCAATAACAACGTTAGCTTGACGGATAGTAATGTCTACAGCGGACACGAACGCTGTCGCAACCCCTTCAAAAATTGTTCTTGAGAAATTTTATGTTTATTGTCCCCCCAAATTTACGGCCCTGAATACGCCTCACATTTCCACGTGTTGCACCGGCTTCTTTAGCTCATCATTGAAGACACATTGTTATTTGTGCATTGCTAACTTTAGAAGCTGCTTGCAGTGAGAAAGAGACCTAATAAAAGAGTCGAGCTGATGGTTGTGGTTTGACGTTTGCTCTGTTTCTGCTCTATGGTTTTAACCAGTGGGAAGATAGTTATTCTTATTCTGCATCTTTAGTTTCATAAACCTCAAAATACTGCCACAAGAGCAAACGATTCCAGCAACATGTTCGTGTCATTTTCATTTACTTCCCTTCTTAGAAACCCTGTCTAATGTCAAATTGTATTTGTCTCTGTTTTCTTATATTTTATTTGACGGTAAAGCAGCAATAATACCAGCTGGTGAAGCAAAATGTCTAGTGGGAGTTTCTGCCAGTTCTTGTTCTCCATATTGATAGTTAAACCTGAGACTATCACCTTTTGTCTACGATGGATTTGGTGGTCCTGCTCCAGTCTCTGAAGTTGTGGCAAGTGTCCCATTGCTGCTTTGCATGCTTTAAAGTTGCTTTTGTCTTGACCTGTAACAACTGCTCTCCAAAACGTATGTTAAACTACAGTGTTTCACTGCATTAGACTGAATGAATGCAGCGTCAAACTGCATGTTCTCAATAAAGAATCCTGCTGAAGATACACAAGAGTCTCCTGGACTCTTAACTGTCTTGTAACTACTCCTTTTACAGAAGAAATAAACATTTTGAATATTGTTGTAGCGGCTCGTCACTCCTTCCAGTCTGAATCAATATCATTTTATAGGCTTGATGTCACTTCTGTGTGACAGTATATTCACTTTAAGTAGTTTATACATGTTTTGTCTCTGATAGTGTGACCATACCGAAAGTGAAGTGAGAAGGGATGGTTGACTTTTTTTTTTTTTTAGGCTTGATTGTGTTCATGGGGTGCAGTCTAACATGTGTTAATGCTTCGTTTAAAAAAAAAAAAATAGGCCTACAGGAAAATCTTTGACTTAGAGATCTACCTATACATCTCTATGGTTGTACCTGCATGAATGGTCACGTGACATGCGTTTTCGAT
>NC_081161.1:48794289-48812387 GCF_012432095.1 Onychostoma macrolepis
TACTAATATATGATCTTTTACATGTCTAATGTAATATCAATGAACTTACAGCATTGCCTCTGTGATGCTTTTAGAGGATGCAATGGATTATTAGAGAGAGCACGCTATGTCTGTCTCATTGTTTTCATGAAGAACGGATCACTCACAGGAAGTGACTAAACAGGAAGTGATGTCATCACATGAAACAAATAATATAATTTCTTTACAAACGAGGTAGATAAAGGAAAAGTAATTATGAACTTCGCATATTCACTTGAGAATATGTACTAAAAAATATTTAAAGAACTATTTGAAAGTTACATTCCTTAAAGGGCAACACACTCCCCGCCTGACCTATGTGAGGTCACTATGAACCAGTGAGCGTGCTAAACCTTAGTCTCTAGATCAGTCTTTGGGTAGAAGTAGAACAACTTCTGCAATTGGCCTTAGAAAGGTTTTAATATTGCCTTGGTCAGTTGTTGTGACCTCAACCTTTCTTACATGCCCATCCTTTCCAGGGAATACGGCAGAGATTCTGGCCATGGGCCAACAGTTGCGGGCTATATGCTTGTCTCTGAGCAGAACTAGATCTCCCACTTGAAGGTTTCTGCAGGTACTGTCCACTTTGTCTGTGTTGCAAGCAAGGTAAGTATTCGCTCCAGCGGGTCCAGAACTGGTTTGCAAGAGCCTGAACTTGTCTCCATTGCTTTGTGTACAGGTCCTTGTCCGAGAAGTCTCCGGGAGGAGGCGGCACTCCTGTCTTCTGTGTAAGGAGTATTGACGGTGAAAGTATGAATGGTTGTTCTGGATCTGCAGACACAGGTAGGAGTGGTCGTGCATTAATGATAGCAGTCACTTCTGCCATTAGTGTGCAAAGGACTTCATGGGTTAAGCGGTATTCAGCTGCAGAAACATTGAATCTAGGATTCTTCTGGCAATGCCGATCAGGCGCTCCACGAGCCTCCCATGTGAGAACTGTGTGGTGGGTTGAATTCCCAGCTGCATCCTTGCTCACTGAGGTACCTTTGCACTGTTTTGTCCATTCCAAGCTCCTTGCACGCTCCGATGAAATTGGTACCGCAATCGGAACGGAGCTGTTTCGCAGGGCCTCTGAGTGCAAAAAAGCGCCTGAGAGCATTTATGCAACTTGACGTGTCCATAGACTCAATGATCTCGATGTGCACAGCTCTCGAACTCATACAGCAGAACATGATGGCCCACCGCTTGCTCTCCGCCTGTCCTCCTCTGGTGCGTCTGCTTGTGACAGACCAGGGTCCAAATGCATCGAGCCCCACACATGTAAAGGGAGGGCAGACTTTGAGACGTTCAAATGGCAGGTCCGCCATGTATTGTTCTTCGAGCTTTCCACGCAGCTTGCGACAGGTTATGCATTTGTGGAGTACTGAATTGATTAGTGACTTGCCTCCCAAGATCCACAGTCCTGCTGCCCTGATTGCTCCTTCTGTCAGGTGACGCCCTTGATGTTTCACTTGCTCATGGTGATGTCGAATGAGCAATAGGGATATGTGGCTATCTTTGGGGAGAATTATTGGGGTTTTTCCGCAGTTGCAACCTCAGAGTACTTTAGTCGTCCTCCAACACAAATGAAATTGTCCTCCATGATCGGACTGAGTTTCCTCAAGCAGCTACTTTTGGATACAGCTTGGTTAGCTTGGAGGGCTGACAGTTCTTTTGCAAATGCAGCCTTTTGTGTTGCTTTAAGGATAACATTCCTTGCATGGTCAATTTCGTCTGGAGCACGAGGTAAGTCACATCTGTGCCAACCTTTGCATTTGCTGTTTTGGTTCGTGTGCTTAAAGGATTTTGCTATGTGAACTAGAAATGCTACTCCTCTTACTAGGGAGGTGAAGGTAGAGAACCGTTGGAATCGGTTAGAGGTAAGCTTTGGTTCTTCCAGGTTAGTAGCACATGTTTGTACTTGTGGTCGGATTTCTGAATCATTTTCAGGTTCAATTAGTTCAAACGTCTCAGTTATTTGTGTTTTTTCTGCAGGTGGCTGACGCAAGAAGGAGGGGCCGGTGAACCAAGAAGTCTGTGCCAGGCAAGATGCAGGTAAAGATCGCGACGCATGATCTGCAGGGTTTTCTTCCGTGCGTCGTAGTGCCACTGCTCAGGTCTCGAGGACTGACGGATGCATTGGACTCTATTGTGAACATACACATAGAATCGTTTTGACTCATTATAAATGTAACCGAGCACCACTTTGCTGTCGGTAAAAAACTTTATGTCATTTAACTCAAGATCTAGCTCATCCGCAATGAGATCTGCCATCTCTACTGCTAAGACAGCAGCACAGCTCGAGCCTTGGGATTGTAGGCTCGGACAGGGGTACTAGTTTTGCCTTGCCCATAACAAATCCTACTGACTGGCCCATCTTTCTGAATTACTTTCAGATATGCCACGGCACCTATGGCCTTAGTCGATGCATCTGAGAATACACACAATTCTGTGTGTGCTGCTTCAATTAGTGAGGTTGTTGTGTATGTACGTGGAACATGAAGCTGTTCTAGGTCTTGGAGAGAATCTCTCCAGGCTTCCCATTTACTTAGTTTGTCCTCCGGGAGTAATGTGTCCCAGTCTGACTGTTCAGAGGTAAGTTCTCTGAGAAGGGCTCTTCCCTGGATCGTGACAGGTGCCAATAGACCCAGAGGATCAAAAACACTGTTGACAATGGAGAGGACTCCACGACGGGTGAATGGTTTGGCAATAGTCGATGCGGAGTAGGTGAATGTGTCGGTCGTGATCTCCCATAGCAGACCTAAACTCCGTTGTGTGGGTGAAGTTTCTCCACTCAGATCCAGGTCCTTGATTACTGGAGCACAATCTTCCAGTGGAAAAGCTTCCATGACTGTTTGAGAGTTCGAAGCAAACTTGTGCAAACGGAGGTTTGACTCAGCTAGTGAAGCCTGTGTTCGTTGGAGCAAATCGATTGCCTCAGCTTCGGATGGTACGGATACCAAACCATCATCAACATAGAAATGTCTTTCCACAAACTTGATGGTATCAGCATCATGCTCCTGTGCACCTTCTCTGATGGCTCTTCGCAACCCATAAATGGCCACAGCAGGAGATGGCCGATTGCAAGACGTGGACCTTCATTCGATACTCAATAATTTCCTTGTTGACATCGTTGTCCTTGTGCCATAGGAATCGGAGGAAGTTACGATGGTCATCACGCACCAAGAAACAATGGAACATCTGCTGAATGTCTGCTAGGATTGCAATCCTCTCTTTCCTAAAGCGTAGCAGGACGCCGACAAGGGAGTTATTGAGGTCGGGACCTGTGAGGAGCACATCATTGAGAGAGATGCCTGAGTAACGAGCACTGGAATCAAAGACCACCCTGATCTGATTGGGTTTTGTGGATGGTAGACCCCAAATGTAGGAAGATACCAGCATTCATCCCCTTCTCTCAGTGGCAGCGCAACCTCAGCATGTCCGTTGGTAAAGATCTTTTCCATGAATGCCACATACTGTTGCTGCATCTCAGGTTTTCTCTTCAGGGTTCGTTGCAGGCATGTGAATCGATTAACAACTTGCTCCTTATTGTTTGGCAAGCGCTGGCGTGGTTCTCTGAGCACGGTAGAGGAGCTACCCAGCTGTTAGCATCGTTTCTGTAGACGTTTGTGTCCATTATTTTTAGGAAAGCTGTGTCTTCCACGGATGGAGCAGGTTTGTTGTCATGCTCAGTTCTGCTGAACACTGTCTGTCCAAGCGTCTTCTCAGTTGCTTTGGTAGATGTGCTACCACTTTGCTGCATCTCCTTGACCTGCATAAAGCTCGTACAGGGTTGAAAAATTGAATTGCGGCCGCCTTCCAGCACGTTGGTCTTGAAAGTGTTGACCGTTGGCCTATGTACATTACCCAGGCACACTTCTCCTATTACTACCCAGCCCAGGTCCAGTCGTTGGGCAAATTGATTGGTCCATTGACCTGCTGCCTGACCTTGTGTGCCCTAATTACATCTCTTCCGAGTAGCAAAAGTATTTCTGCTTCGGTTCTAGTTCTGGGATGTGCTTGGCAATGTGTCGGAGATGAGGCTGGCAAAGGACTGCACTTGGTGTTGGAATCTCAGAGCGATTGTTCATGATCTCATGACACTCAATGAGTGGTGGAAGAGAGATGAGAACTTTTCCATCCAGGGATTCAATCTGGAATCCTTCTGTTTTCTTGCCAGATGTTTCTATGATGCCAGAGCAAGTTCTGAGATGATATGAGAATTGTTCGCTCTCCACATTGAACAGCTTGAAGAATTCAGGTCTGGCTAATGACCGATTGCTCTGGTCGTCCAGAATTACGTAGGCTTTGATAGCCATGTCCTTGGAACCCTTTGGGTACAGCTTTACAAGGCAGATTTTTGAGCACGAGCGCCCCACTGACCTGGACCACAAACTTCTGTACAGCTTGTATTGACAACAGCCATATTAGAGTGATCTTCTCCCTCCCCGCCATCCTCTTGTGACAGTGAAGGAGCCTTGACTACTTGTGGCAATGGGCCAGGGTGCATGGCTGCATCATGATTGGTGCTACTGCATTCAGAGCATTTTACGGAAGACTTGCATTCCCTGGCGAGGTGAGAAACCGAAGAACAGCATTTGTAACATATTCCTTTCTCCTTGAGGAAGGCCTTTCTGTCGTCGAGGAGTTTGTTTCTGAATGTTCTGCATTTTTCAAGGGGTGCGGTTTATTGTGTAATGGACAGATTTTGTTAGGGTCATCACTGACTGCACACACGTCTGTTTTGTGAACTGAGATGGGTTTGTTGGTTTGGAAACTCTTCACAATGGATCTGTCTGGTTTCACAGTTGTTGTAGCACTGTTTTGATGCATAAAGCTAGGATCATTTCGCTTCTTTGCTTCACGGCACACAAAGTTACAGAAATACTCAAAGGGAGGAAAGCGACCGTGATTTTCTTCTTTGTACCATGACCCAGAAGTCACCCACTTGTCTTGAAGCCCATATGGAAGCTTATCTACAATTGGTGCGATTCCACGTGAAGTGTCAAGGTATGACAGACCTGTGAGATAACCATCTTCTTTAGCACCTTGGATTCCATAAGCAAATCCCGAGTTCACGTAATTTGGTGTGGTCTTTAGCTGAAAACCTAGGAAAACTGTCTAATCGCTGAAACAGTGACCTTCGATGATTTCTGCTGCAGCATAGCACTCATGTAGTCTTTCCCATGCTTTGTGTAAAGCAAGATTGGGGTTACTGACATGCACTGAGCGGATCCGTTTCACCATTTCGCCAGATTCCTTACCCAGCCATTTCGTCATGAGGTCCAATTCCTGGGTTGCTGTGAGGTGAACTTCACGAGCTGCACTGGTGAATGAGGAATACCATGACCGATAATTTTCAGGCTTATCGTCAAATTGGTACAGTCCTGAACTAACGAGGTCTCGCCGGGCTAAATACTGTGCCAAAGGCTCTGCCTGAGGTGGTGTGCTAGCTGGAGGAATGTATTGAACAATGTAAGGCTTAGCAGGTGCATTCATGATGGGGCTGGTCCTCCCAACTTCAGACTTAATCACACCTTCAGACAGATCAGATAGGTTAGTTGCAGGTAAGTGCATACTATCAGCTTTCTCAGACCTTGGCTTGTTTTTGATAGACTGTGCGTGTGAAGTGTCTTTCGCAGCTGGACTCCATGTTATGAAGCTGTTATGCGAGTCAGCATGAAATGGAGGAGCGACGGGCAAAGCTGAAAAGAGTGGAGGGGGAGAATGATTCTGAAGGTTGATTTGAGAATTGACATATTCACTGGTACGTTCAATTTTAACTTTCTCTGACTCAGATCCTCCTCTTTCCATTGCAGCATGTGTTGCTAATTCAGCATCTTCCAGCACTTGTGCCTCCACAGCAGCTGCATCAGCTTCGTTGTAGCGTTAACACTTCCAACTCAGTGTCTATTCTTACTGTTTCCAGCTGATTTTGAGCTTCTCTTGTGGCCTTTTCCATTTTCAGTTTAGCCTCTTGGCTGGCATATGATGCTCTCACTTTGGCGGCTTCAGCTCTGGCCGGCCCGGCACGGCTGCACTCGACGATGATGCGGATGACTTGCCACTTTTGTGCTGCACACAGACGCCTTGCTGCTTGGCCATCTTATCCACTTTAACATCAAATAATGCTTTTTCACTGTAGTGTTCTCGTGCAGTGTGTTGAAACTCTGACTAAACACCAAGTTAAACCGTAGCCAATGAAGACAGAGTCGTAGTAAGGTTGATCATTTACTGTCACTCTTCCTCATTAACATTTGCGGTGAAAACTGTAATGAAACAATACAACAATCTTCAGAATCCAGTGTCTTGACTAACATCGCATCATGAATGACTGTAACATAAGCATAAACTACTGTTCTCACTGTAGCAGCAGTTACAATGTCTATTAGTATCACTGAACGCTTGTACACAATAGTACACAACTGTTTTAGCAACTTATCAAACATATTTTTAACAAAATCATTACTAATATATGATCTTTTACATGTCTAATGTAATATCAATGAACTTACAGCATTGCCTCTGTGATGCTTTTTAGAGGATGCAATGGATTATTAGAGAGAGCACGCTATGTCTGTCTCATTGTTTTCATGAAGAACGGATCACTCACAGGAAGTGACTAAACAGGAAGTGATGTCATCACATGAAACAAATAATATAATTTCTTTACAAACGAGGTAGATAAAGGAAAAGTAATTATGAACTTCGCATATTCACTTGAGAATATGTACTAAAAAATATTTAAAGAACTATTTGAAAGTTACATTCCTTAAAGGGCAACACATTATTTGTTTTGTTTTTTCTGTTGTATTTGCCCTATTGTTTTTATTTTCTTCCTTTTTTGTATTACTTAAAAAACAAAAACATTTTAACTCACTGTTGTTTTGACAGTGAAACTGCTCTGAAAGAATAGGTTTAAGGAGTTTGGGTGCATTTTGGGGCCCCAATGAAGTTTTGCTGAGGTCCCCCAGAAGTCTAGGATCGGCACTGAAAACACAGCACTGATATTGAGTCCCAGCACTGATATTTTTCCAGAATCAGTATTTAATTGAATATCATTGATCATCTTCTTCAGCTCTGTCTCTGTGCTGTGATGAGGTCAGAAACCAGACTGAAAATTGCTCAGGTGTCGATTTGAGTTTAAGAAGTTGCTCAGTTGTTCATTTATAAAGAATACTAAAGAAAACTCAGAACAAGCAAAAACACTTAAAGAGACAGAACGTCACTGTCTGACGTCACATTGGTTGATGAGAATATGGTCATGTGCTGTGAATCTTCTCTGAGCAGCAGTGAATCCATCAGAGAATCGACTCTCGTATCGGTTCACGAGTCCTGTGACGTCTTTCTGTTGATGTTCAATGATGGAGAATCTTCAGAGAATCGCTTTTCATGGATGAGCATCAAAACACAGAAAAACTCTTTCAGATAAACTCTAGACATGTTTCAGTGATCTGCATTGTGTTGAATGAATGGAAATGCTTCATATGTGTTTCTTCTGGTTTTAGTGCTGATGTCCTTCATCCACGCTGGACTCACTCAAGGTACTGTGCTGTACTGCAGTATATTTGATTTATTAAACAAATGTGAATTGTGTTGTTGTAGTTTATTTGTCTACATGGATCATATGAGGATCCCACATTTGTCTCTTTGCTGATGATTTATGTCTATATTTTTCTGTCATTCACCTTCACCCAGAATCATTTGTCTGTGTTCCTCATGCTGCTAAAACACTGATAAATTATATTAAAAAGTAAGTTAAAATGGTAGTTTGTTGCAAAAATTTACAATGTAATTAATGACCATTGACCATTTTCCATAAAGTCACAAATTAACCACAAAGCAGAAAACAAATACAGAGGAATAAAGTGGCAAAACTATAAAACAGCCACAAACACTGTTGATCTGAGGGACAGCTTCAGTGGAGAACACAGACATTTATGAGGGACATCATAACACATCCATAATAGAGAATAAATACACACACACACACACACACACACATATATAACACACATAACCAACATAACACGCTCAAGTTTTACTGTAATATAGTAACATAATTGCAAAAATAGTACAATTTTAAAAATAAATAAACAGACAGAGATTCATTTTTTTATAGTTATAATAATGGTGTTTTAATGATGTCTCAACACAAATCTAAATGAGCCATTGAGTGATTATTGCAGACATCTAGTGGCTGTAGTCGACATTACATGTTATTTTATTTTATGGCAGCAATCTACCACTAAACCATGTCACATTGTCCATGTTATCTCCATGAATGAAAGTTATTTACATCAAAAGTTATCTTATTAAATAAATAAATTTTTACTATTCTTTTTTTTTTTAGTGCTGGGCAACAATTTATTGTTTCGATTAATCATTGCCCAGCACTACTATTTTTATTTTATTTTAATTTATTATGAATGTTATATTCAGAAAAGCAAGCTACTGCAACAATGTTCACTGTAATTAATGACTCTGACTGTAAGATCTTGTGCACTTATTATTCTTAGTGTTATTCATTCAATATGATTTTATGAAAACGTGTAAGAGATGAGAGACTGAGAACTGTTCTCCATTTTCTTGTGTTGTAGCCCATTATTGCCTTATCAACTATTAAATAAATAATAGTTTGTTGAAACCTGCCGATTGAAAACAGTTCCAACAGATACTGTACTGCTGACTGAAAGTGAAAAGCTAATTTTGAATTATACTAAGTGTGTTGTTTGCTCATGTCACAGAGAGACCCAAACCTGTAGCTCGTGTTGATCCTGATAGACGTGTGTTCAGAGGAGAGACGGTCACTCTCACATGTCACATACAGCAGACAGGAGTCTGGCAGTACAGCTGGTATAAAGACAACACACAAGTTTACAGAGCAGGACAAAACCAGAACTATATAATCTCATCTGTGGATCCGTCTCATGGTGGTGTGTACAGCTGTATAGGATCTCAGTCAGAAGCTCAAGGTTACTCACCGTACAGTGCTGGAGTTATACTGACAGTATCAGGTGAGAGCTCATGTGTTCTTCACAGAATCCTTCTTTCTTCTTAACAGTGGTATTGTCTGCAGCCTTTAGCTTCAGTTACAATCGTGTTTCTGTTTAGAGACGGAAAAAAATGTGACCTAGATTTGATATTCATTCATAAATGAGATTAATGCATTAATGAGCACATTGAAGCTCCAGCAATCGTTTACTCTGATAATTTCAGCCTTCTGTGTGCAATATATTTTTAGAAGTATTTTAAGAATAAATATAAATTTCAAGTCTCAAAACTCACATTAACTTCAAGCACTTAAAATAGTTACTTACTTCTAAAATGTTAATTTCTAGCATTTATCTACATACTGAGTTGTGATTGGTTTGTCCTTTTCACAGATAATTAACGATCTTTAGCCATCAATGACAAAAACAAGAGAAGCAAAGCCTTAGACCTGCACCGTTTCAAATACTACTACTACTATTTTTGAAATACAGAAAATATTAATAAAACTACAAAAATAGACTTTGAATTTACATGTTCAGTCTAAAATCATATTAAAAACTTGTAAATGTTAATAACCATTTTTAAATAAATAAATAAATACTGTTAAACTCACCATTCACTCTTCCCTATATGGGCTTATAGTCCACCCCAATAAATATCAGAAGAACTGAAGGAAAGAGAAACATCATGAACAGAAAGAAGATAAGCTTCACTTACTAACCGGTTCTCTTTCTTTTTTTTCTCCATACGCATACAGACGCTCTTATTGAGTATTAACAGAGTTTTAGATGATGAGGGTTTCATTGAAAATTATAGTCACCATAATAACTTAGTGTTAGTTTTCTTGTCTTTTGTAACACCGTGTGTTTAAAACCCTCATCCGTCCCTCGGGTTATTTTGGCCCGAAACTCAGTTTTAAAGATTTTTTAATAATCGAGTGTTGATCGTTATGGTACAAGACTTTGTGACTTTTGTCACACTTGAACCAGGAATACACACTAAATGTTTTTAGTGGATTTATGTGGGTGTTATTAAAAAAAGTAACACAATTACCATTTTGACCCGCCACTTGAAAAGAACGGAATTTACCAAAAAAAATGTATATAATATAGTTTAATTTATTTATTTTTTATAATTTTGTCTCACTTGAGCATGGAACACACAAAACAATTGAGTCAGTTAAGTTCAATTTTATTTAGCACAGTTAAAAACAACCATGGTTGACCACAGTGCGTAACAGTGTCCAAGGAAAAAAAACGAAAGAACACAAACAAGACAAATACAGTAAAAATGTCACAATGTCTCAGATCAACTCGAAATAAAAGCCAAGGAATACAGGTGCGTCTGTTCCAACAGTCGGAGCAGTTCTTATGTGTACAGCTAAACTATTCCACAAATGTGACCCTGGACCACAAAACCAGTCATAAGGGCCAATTTTTCAAAATTGAGATTTATACATCATCTGAAAGCTGAATAAATAAGCTTTCCATTGATGTATGGTTTGTTATGATAGGACAATATAATAATAATATAATAGTTATAGCCGAGATATAACTATTTGAAAAACTATAATCTGAGGGTGCAAAAAATAAATAAATAAATTATTATTAAAAATAAATATTGAGAAAATCGCCTTTAAAGTTGTCCAAATGAAGTTTTGATATATTTATGATAGAAAATGTACAAAATATCTTCATGGAACATGATCTTTACATAATATCCTAATGATTTTTGGCATAAAAGAAAATCAATAATTTTGACCCATACAATGTATTTTTGGCTATTGTTACAAATATACCCAGCGACTTAAGACTTTATGGTCCAGGGTCACAAATTATGTGCCGCCACTGAAAAGCTCTTTTATTTTTTAACCTGGCTCTGGTAACATCGAGGAGCACCTGATTGGACGACCTCAGTGCTTTAACAGAAGTGTGGACATGTAAAAGCTGTGATAAATAAGCAGGTGGCAACCCATTTAAAATCTTAAAAACAAACAATAAAATCTTGAAATCAATCCTGAGACGGACAGGAAGCCAGTGTAGTGAAGCTAAGACTGTTGTAATGTGCTCGTACCGAGCTGCTGCATTCTGGACTAACTGTCAGCGTTGAAGAGAAGACTGATCCAAACCGACATATAAAGAGTTACAGTAGTCGTCTAGACGTTATAAAAGCATGAATTACACTCAAACTCTTTACGCGGCAGGCAGGGCTTGACTTTAGCCAGCAGCCACAGCTGAAGAAACAGGCTTTACAACACAGGGCTGCAAAATTTCAGAATCCTGGTCGCCCTTGGGCAGCTCTTCAGATTTTGGTAGCCCGGAAATTAATTTAACTAGCCCAAATAAAAAATACACATTTTTTAAAGAAAATCAGATAAGTATAAATGACAGTCAAAAACATTTTCAATACACAAATATCAACAAATATGAATGAAAGAATTTGATTTCACTATTTACAGGGTATCTGCAGAATAAAAAACAAAATCAATTTAAGGCAATTTATGAACCTTTTTAAGAGCTGTACAAGTAAAATGAACACTGTATGAGTGGGTTGGACAATATCTATGGTAACATTTTAAGCCATAAAATGACATGATTTACAGTTTAGATACAAAGTTTGACACACAAAAAAAATCATATAAAATGGCATTTCAGCTTTTAAAACATTTTTATGAAAAGGGACAAGTCAAACATATTATATTAATTGAAAACATAAATATTACTGTCTTAATTGTTTAGATTTTTAGAAGGCACATTAACTTCTTTTACATTTACAACTCTCGCTTTGCTGCATAAAAGCATGGGTCGATATTCGCGTTGATCTGAACATAAGATAGTCTCACTGGAAATGCAAATTCACTCTCTGCCTCGAGGCGGCGCTTTAGAGCAAATATAGCGGCTTCTCCGTAACGGCTGTCCACAAAGCAATTCTTGGGAAACAACAACTAAGCAATATTTGTTTGAAGGGTAGACGATTAAGGGGAAATATAAGGAGAATATAACGATGGTATGACTTAAAGACTGAACCAATATAACGTTAATATATAGAAGGCTGTTGCCGCAGCGGTCTGCAGAGAATCATATCAAAGCTTTCTGACCTTGCGGTGCTCTTTTTGAATACCGCGCTTTTTTTGTTTATTATATCGAAGCTTCGGTCATGTAATGTTTCCGATGAGACAGAGTGCCGATCACTATTGCTCTCAAATGTGAAACTGACCAGCGTCAGACTCCCCTTGCCTATTCTCAAATATGTTTGTAAGATGTTAATTGTAAATGGCTCTGTTTTCTGTTCGACATGCAGGGCAGCACACTTTTTTTTTTTTTTTAAGAAAAAAGATTCTGAATTATATATTTTTAAAAAAAGAACAAATTCATATTGCATTTCTGCAGGAGACACACCTAACAGACAGTGAGCACATCAAACTAAAGAGAGACTGGGTGGGACAAGTATATGGCTCGTCATTCACCAGTAAAAGCAGGGGAGTTGTTATTCTTGTAAACAAATGTATACCACTATCAGATATTGATACATACTCCGATAAATCAGGACAGTTTATCCTGCTTAAAGCTACACTAGCTGGACAACCCATTACCCTTATGAATGTTTATATCCCCTATTCAATCTAACAAATTAATTACACAGGTCTTTTTTCTTAGTTCGCTGAATGGCAATGTGAACACAGTATAATCGCTGGGGATTTTAACTGCACGGTGCTACCTAAGCTGGATAAATCTAATGATAGGCCTTCAAACAGAGCACAAGCTCTGAATGAGACGTGAAGAAATTGGCCTGTAGATGTTTGGCGAGCTATACCCAGAGACAGTATATTCGGTATATACTGGAGTATATATATATGGAGTCCATTTTATGTGGTTTACAAATAAAATATAATACGCACCCTCAGATGTACTCCTGGCGGAAATAGATACAGTAAAACCTCTCTTGCAGTAATTCTCACTAATAATAACTAATCACTGTATTTTTGCTAGACAGCGGATGTACGAATTCGCTAACAAACCTAATAAATATCTAGCAAACTTATTGCAAAATTTTGAACTCAGTGAAATTTTGAATTGTATTAATAGTCTTCCCAAAGGAAAAGCACCAGGTCCCGATGGGTTTACAGTGGAATTCTTTCAGGAATTTTAAATGGAATTAGCGAGTTTAATACATGAAATGATACAGTTTTCATTTGATTCTAATAAGCTTCCTGGCTCCATGACAGAAGCCAACATTTGTGTTTTTTCAAAAAAGGCAAATGCCCTGAAGAATGTGGATCGTTATCTCTTTGCTTAATGTGGATACAAAATTTTAGCGAAGATATTAGCGATCCGGCTTGAATCAGTTCTCCCTACAATAATTAATCCTGACCAGACAGGCTTTGTTCAGCTAGTCATATCATTAGACGCTGAGAAAGCCATATTTATTCTCAGTGTTCTCTAAATTTAACTTGGGTGATGTATTTATTAAATGGGTAAGGATTTTTTACTCCTGCCCCATTGCGAGAGTTATTACTAATGGTCTCAAATCCCCTGAATTTATGTTAGCGCGTGGTACCAGGCAAGGATGCTGCTGTTTGCGCTGGCTATTGAACCGCTGGCTCCATTAGAGACGACCCATCCATTGAAGGGCTTAGACTAGAACCAAAAAAAACGTATAAAATTTCACTTTATGCCGATGACATCTTAATTTACCTCAGTTCTCCTCAACAATCAATTCCATATCTGATTGATATGATTTCCAATTTTGGCTCCTTCTCGGGGTATAAAATACATCTTTCAAAATCAGAAGCAATGCCGTTAAGTAAATCACATTTCCTCGACCCCACAATTTCTCACCCAATGGTCTCCGGCGGGCTTTGTCTATTTGGGTAAAAGATTACGCAGAACTTGGAAAGTTTGTATAAAAGCAATTTTGCCCCTATCTTTAAGAATATTAGATCAGACCTAGATAGATGGTGTAATCTTCCCTTATCCCTATTAGGCCATGTTCACCTCGTTAAAATTAATATTCTACCCGCCTTTATACCCATCTCAAATGTTACCAGTTCTCATTCCTAACAAAGCACTTAAAACAGTTACGTGGCTTCATTATTTCCTTTATCTGGCGGAAAAAAGACCAAGATTGAGATATAACTTCTTAACATTATCGAGCAGATGTGGAGGCCAAGCAGCTCCAGACATATATAAACTATATCAGCTTTCTGCCCTTCTTCGTTTTATACTGGAATGGCACTTAAATGATCCAAACTCAACTTGGATCAGTGCAGAAGCCATAACTCTCAGGTCAGTTCCTCTACAGAACTTACTATATCTTTCGCCCCAAAAAACAGCAAATTCTAATTAAAGATAACTTTTATGGGAAAAGGACTTTGGGGATAACCGATTGGGAAACCATATGTGAGATGCCTTCCTATCTTGCCAATAACTCTGCCTGGGAAATGCAGTTTAAAATTGTTCATCGTCTGCATGTGACTCCTGCCCAAAGACAAAGTAAACCCAAAACTCTCCAACCTCTGCAATAAGTCTAGAAGGAACCCTCATCCACTGCTTCTGGAGTTGCTCAAAAATACAACAATTCTGAACGGGCGTCCTAAAGGAACTAGAGAACATTTTGTGCTGCTCATTACAAATAGGACCAATGACTTGTTTGCTTGGTGTGAGCCAAAGTTCCAAGGGACCCACCTTCTTCAAATCTTACTCCACTGTGTCCGCAAGTGCATACTCGTATGCTGGATAACAGACCAAGTCCCTTCAATAGCACAGTGGATTAACACAATCAAAGGTCTTATTCCATTTGAAGCTTTTTCAACAGCATTAAAAGACAAACCTTTTAAATTCTATGAAGTATGGGACCCCTTCTTTACCTATCTTGGGGCTGGAGAGTCATCTTTTAACGTTGTGAATACAGAACCTGGCGTGGAAGGACTGAATTACAACCCAATGGCGATTTAATTCTTTTTTTAATTTATTATTTTATTTTTTATATATATTTTTATTTATGTTTTTCTCTTTTTCTGTAATGATGTATTTGGTAATAATGTATGTTAATGTGTATTTTGTAGAGAATTCAAACGAATGGCCACCTGGGCAATTTGTATTAGCTCGGATGTGTCAACTATGTTTAAACCCTGTAAATGTCAAAAAGCTTCAATTAAAAAAATAATAAAAATAAAAAAATAAAACATTTTATAAAAGTAAATTGGGAGTTTTTAAGAACCCGCGGGACCCTGTATTTAAGGTAGCCGTCGAGCAGAGCAGTGATATATTTTGGTAGCCCGACTGGAAAACACAAAAGCCCCGGGACGTCGAGCAAGCGATTTTGCGAGCCCTGCAACAGAACTAATCTGTTTTTGAAATTTAAAAGCACTGTCAAAAATCATAAAAATCATCGTCAATTCGATGATTTTATGAGGGTGTAATAAAAAAGTAACAAAAGTGTCCCTCACGTGTCAGTTTGTCCCGGCCATATAGTAATGAAAGGAATGTACAAAAAAAGACATTGATTTTTTTTTTTTTTACTATACAAAATCTGACACAATCTAGAAAAGATGAATACCCAAACTAAGGGCTGATACTGCAGAATGTACCCAATGCAGAAAAAAACTAACATACCCACACACACATGCACACACACACACACACACACACGGTACACACACTCCCATAGAAACACATGAATGATGTTTCTGCTGGGAAATTACTGTCATTTTGGCTTTTTTTTTTTTTTTTTTGACTTAAAGGGTTAGTTCACCCAAAAATGAAAATTACCCTGTGTTTTACTCGCACTCAAGCCATCCTAGGTGTATATGACTTACTTCTTTCAGACAAACCCAATCGGAGATATTAAAAATTGTCCTGGCACTTCTAAGCTCTATGATTGCAGTGGGAGGGTGTTTCTGTTCAACAGTCCAAAACACGTTAAATAAAGCGCTCGCATCCGTAAGAAAACGTGCCTCACATGGCTCTGGGGGTTGAATAAAGGCCTCCTGTAGCAAATCCATGCATTTTTGTCATAAAAATATCCATATTTCAAACGTAATAAACACTTTTCTGTCACTTCTGCTGACTGTCGTATGCGGAAGACGAGGACGATCGTCGTGCTGCTCTGAGATATGCTAGTCTCACAAGTTTGTTTAAGGAAGCAAAGTTTCCTTACTTTAGCAAAGGAAAACCAGTCTCCTCTTGGCTTATACTGAAATCCTCCCACATTTTTCTTTACAAATCCTTGTTTTGGGCTTCTAATTCATGACCGGCGTTTTGTTTTGTTCTCTCTCCGTTAGTCACTAATCACGCTACACCGACATCCTCGTCATCCGCTGGAACACCTTCCGCATGGGACAGATAGCGGAAGTGATAGAAAAGTGTTTATTACATTTGAAATATGGACATTTTTCTGACAAAAACGCATGGATTTGCTACAGGAGGCCTTCATTTACCCCCCAGAGCTGTGTGAGGCACGTTTTATTACGGATGCGCGCGCTTTATTTGACACGCTTTGGACTGTTGAACAGAAACACCCTCCCACTGCAATGATAGAGCGAGAAGTACCAGGATCATTTTTAATATAACTCAGATGGGATTTGTCTGAAAGAAGAAAGTCATATACGCCTAGGATGGCTTGAGTGTGAGTAAAACACAGGCTAATTTTCAACAGATCAATGAGTTTATATCATATTTATATTTTTAAATATATATTTTATATGTATTATTACACTTTTTCAAGCTTCAAGTTCATGTAATTTTAAATCTTTAACTTGTTTTGCTCAGTTAGGAATCTCCATAGGATCCTATCGGCCCCTCTAGTGGCTCTAACAATAAAATGCAATTTTATGTCATTTTTCCCCTCCAGATGGCTTCAGAGACACTCAGTGACCCAGTTCAAGCAACCTAGGCTCATTGGCAATACGTGCCTCTACCTACACTTCTGCGTACCTATACATACAAATCACTGCAGTTTCCAGTTTAAATAAACACTAGAGGCAGTAAAACTTCCACTTTTTTTTTTTACTTTTCACACAAAGTATGATTTGCTGGTCCACAGTTTTGATTAATAAAACCTAATTTTCGCATAATTACTTGAGGAATATTATGTTATGAATTCCAAACAATTTTAACATGCTGCGAGATTTGAAAACTGATGCATTTGAACGTTGTCGACACACATACAGCTTCATATGCATGATTTTTCTAATGCAATAGGTTTGCTCGGTAGCTCACGTGATACGGCGTTGCACTTGAGTGATGAAGAGCTTCGGTATGAACCCCGTGAAACTACAGTTCAACAAAACAGCTCAAATCTGCATAAGGAAGTTAAAATAGCACGGCTGCATCAACAAATGCATTTTTATTTCACTTTTGAATTTGTTAACACTATCGGGTAGGTTTAGGGTTGGGTTTGGTGTAGGGATATTTCCAACACGACAGACCATTAACTTTTAGAGACACTCATCGAATATTTGAATTATGAACCACCGCAATACGTACCTGAAGCAACGTATGAGATCAATACTTTTAAAAACACTATTTGAAATAAAAACGTGGTGTTTCAAATGTATATTAAAATAAATAAATACCTGTATTTAAGATGTATCAAGGTCTCTTGGCTTTTCAGCAACAGCAAAACATGAAAAACAAACTAAGGGATGAAACTGCAAAACTGTGTAAAGTAACATTAAAAAAAAATAAAATCAGTTTTTGGCCAAAAACTAATTAACACAAAATACACAAACTACATGTTGCCAGATAACAAGAACTCAATCATGTACATGTTTCTCTCTTTTACAGAGCTCAGTGGAGGCAAACATCAGCTGATTTTTCCTATAGAAAAACTGAATCTCACTGATAAACAAGGTGCAAAACTGTATATGAAGCAACACACTGAAGATGTGTGTAATCATCTGAGTCATTGGTTCAGTTTCTGGCCTTTCAGTAGGTTGATCTATCTTTACAAGATATTTGATTTGTATAATGTACTTCACTTTTGATTTTCTAACCAGATTAATGTGTGAACTGAGAAGCGTTTTAATCAAAGATTCAATAAAGCTTCCAAAACAGACTAAAAAATACTAAAGAAACATAAAAAACCTTTTCTTCTTCAAAGAACTA